>NC_066571.1:7080973-7250973 GCF_024679095.1 Eriocheir sinensis
GATAGGAGAAAGGGAAGCTTGAGAATATGGATGTGATGATGTAGGTAGGAAACGTAGAAAATAGGAGAAAGGGAAGCTTGAGAATATGGATGTGATGATGTAGGTAGGAAACGTTAGAGAAGATGGGAGAAAGGGAGGCTTGAGAATATGGATGTGATGATGTAGGTAGGAAACGTAGAAGATGGGAGAAAGGGAAACGAGAATATGGATGTGATGATGTAGGTAGGAAACGTTAGAGAAGATGGGAGAAAGGGAGGCTTGAGAATATGGATGTGATGATGTAGGTAGGAAACGTAGAAGATGGGAGAAAGGGAAACGAGAATATGGATGTGATGATGTAGGTAGGAAACGTAAGAGAAGATAGACATAGGAAAAACAGTAGCTTGGGAACATGGATGTGATGATGTAGATAAGAAGCGCAAAGGGGTTATTACACTGGGCAAATTTTCCGTGGATCTTCAGTCAAACCACGATTTCCGCTAGCGTGGTTCTCAATTGTTTGTTGTTATCGCTGATGATGATGATGGTGAGTAATACCGTCGTCCTTCAATGAAATCTACCGTAGCTTTGGAAGATCGTGGACACGTCAGAAAACCACGCAAATATGAGAACCACGCCAGCGGAAATCGTGGTATGACTGAAGATCCACGGAAAATTTGCCCAGTGTAATAGCCCTTTAAGATAAGTAGTACAGATTATTGAGTTGCGAGAAATGGAAGCTGAGGAAACACGAAGATTAAGGAACATACAGCTTTCGTACTGCAACAAACCTGGAAGCCTACTGCCATTCTACTGGTATTCTGAGACGCTTCGGCCTCTCCCATCAACCATTTCCAAAGACCAAATAGGAGATCAGTCGGGTTCTAATGAGCGTTTTGTTAGGTTCAAGACACAGAGGAAGGGTCAGACTGCTACCAGGGTCATAAAGCTACCCCTGGGAATCCTCGAAACTATTAGGAAAGCCTTGTCAAATTTGTGTACTTGGGCACCGAAGTGTTTAAGAATATCGTCACCCTCATAAAATAATTGCCCATGTCATTTTTCAGTGATTTCCAGGTTTTTGTCAACATCAATTTTTCAACATGTGACGCCCATTTTTGTATAGTTGCCTTTCGTCATTCAGGGTTTGAGTGTTCTGGAATTGGCCTTATCATTTCTGCCTAAATATTACGCCAAATGAGATGATGACAGTTCTTTTCTGATTTCCTGTAAAGTAGAGAATATTGACTTAGGGGGTTTGTTTACGAAGGTGACTATATGATCCTCAGTTAGTCTCGTCCTCCGTCACACCAACGAAGCCTCAACATTCGCGATAGTGAACAGGCGACACGTAGCACACCCTGACCTCCAGATTATAACGCTTAATAATTGGGCTTTTACTCGCTTTTAAATCACAGGCATTTTTCCCCCCCTACACAATTGGATGGTGGTCGAGGGAGAAAAAAAAAGACAAAAATACGTTATGAAATGTAGTGGATTTATATATATATATATATATATATATATATATATATATATATATATATATATATATATATATATATATATATGTACAGGTTATTGTTTCCACCCTGAATGTGCCCATGTCCCAGGAAGAAGAAAAAATGTATTATCAATGGAAGTGGCGCCGTGCTCGTGTTTGATGTGGCAAATAAATCTGTTTGGAACTCTTTGTCTTCCTTTTGTTGGATGCAGAGTGACGGCCACGAGTTCGTCAAAAAAGGTCGTGAACAGTAATTGTGTTTTACACAGGACTCTGAGGACGAAAAAATCAATACATTTTGAAAAAATAATAGACGATATTCATTTTTTTGGTAGCATATAATATTGATATTACGACGTCATTAAAACCTGCTACACACAGGTAGGGACAGGTAGTCTTCTATAATAATTACTATGCTTTTATACAAGTACGAAGTTAATGGAATCTAATTAAAATCGAAGCTGTACCAGTGTATTGATGTAGGAGGTGACGGCGCGGCAAAAACTTCAAAGCCTAATGTTAAAAGGGTATTGTGCAGTAATTATACTTTCGGGCAAGTGCTGCGTTACTGTGTGATGCAGGCAATGATATATATATATATATATATATATATATATATATATATATATATATATATATATATATATATATATATATATATATATATATATATATATATATATATATATATATATATATATATATATATATATATATATATATATATATATATATATATATATATATATATATATATATATATATATATATATATATATATATATATATATATATATATATATATATATATATATATATATATATATATATATATATATATATATATATATATATATATATATATATATATATATATATATATATATATATATATATATATATATATATATATATATATATATATATATATATATATATATATATATATATATATATATATATATATATATATATATATATATATATATATATATATATATATATATATATATATATATATATATATATATATATATATATATATATATATATATATATATATATATATATATATATATATATATATATATATATATATATATATATATATATATATATATATATATATATATATATATATATAAGATATATATAAGAAAGGGAGAATAGGGGGAGGGAGGATAAAATAAAGAAGTAATGATGTTATTAAAGAAAGATGAGAAGTGATAAAAGGAAGAGAAATAAAGGTGGATGATAAGAGAGAAGAGAATATAGAAAAGTGAAGATATGTTTGAAGGAAAGGGACGGAGATTATAAGAAGAGATAAAAAGGAATAGGGGAAGGGACAAGGGGAATAAAGAAAGGATGATGTAATAGATAAATAAGGATGTGTTATAATTGAGGGAAGGAGGGGTACGAGAAACAGGGAAAAAATAAGGGGAACAATAAAAAGACAGGAAATAAGGGATAAAGTAAATAAGTAAAGGGAATAAAAGAGGAATAAGCTAATAGAGAAACAAGGATGTATTAGCAGAAGGAAGTGGATGGAGGTGATGATGGAGGACAAAGGGAGGAAATAAGGGAAGTAAAGGGAGGGGAAGGGAAGAGGACGAGAAATAAGAAGTGAGGAAATACGCACTAATAGAAAGGAAAACAGATGATAACAAAGGACAAGCAGGGAGAGGTAAGGGTTTCCCTTCATCGTCTCTTCTGATTTTTTTTTTGTCTGTTTTAAATTTTTCTTTTCTTTCTTCTATTTTTCTCGGTATACTTTGTTTGGTTTTCAACTTTTTTTTCTTTTATTTTCTCTGTTTCTGCTTTTCGTTTCGTTTCTTTCTTATTCGTTTTGCATTCTTTTTTTTTTCTTTTTTGCTGATTCTGGTCTGATTTGCATTTCCTGCTACACACACACACACACACACACACACACACACACTACCTTCGCCAATTACCTGCAACACCGCAGTTTACGCGGCTGCAACTTTCCCTTTCCTCCTCCTCCTCGTCCTGATCCTCCTCCTCCTCCTCCTCCTCCACCTCCTCCTCCTCCACCTCCTCCTCCTCCTCCTCCTCCTTCCCCTCCTCCTCCTCCTCCACCTCCACCTCCTCCTCCTGCTCCTCCGTACATACGCCGGGGACAAAACAATGTTACACTCGCTTAGACTTCTTCCCTCCTTCCCTCCCTCCTACACCTCTCCTCCTCTCATCTGCCAGTTCTTTAGTCTTTTCTTTCTCCCTCCCTCCCTCCCTCCTCTCCTTTAGCAGTGATTCTTCGTCCTCGCCTCTTCTTTCACTCTAAATCCTTTCTCCCTTCCTCTCAATCTCCCTCCTTTCCTCCTTCTCTCCCTCCCATCTCTCATTTCCCAGTGGTTTTTCCTCATCCTCCTCTCACTCTCATTGCTTTCTTCCTTCCTTCCTCCCTGACGTCCCTCCCTACGGTTCCCTCACACACCTGCTCCTCACACACCTGTCCTGGTTAGTTAGTTACCTCTTTGCTACCTGGCTGGTTGCTGCTTTGAAACTTAAGATGCCATAAGTTAACGTCGCCAAAACGAGGAAGTTTGTTATTATTTTTTCTTCTTCTTTCGCTCTTCTTTTGTAGTTTGTATGAGTGTTTCCGTCTCTCTCTCTCTCTCTCTCTCTCTCTCTCTCTCTCTCTCTCTCTCTCTCGCATCAATTTCCCGCCTTCTCCACCAGCATCCACCGTCCCCACACAACCACCACCACCACCACCACCGCCGCCTTCACTCCACCTCACCTTCAAATAAACATTACCATCCTACTTCACACAACCTTCTGATCAAAGGTTTTCCTACAATTTATAATTGATCTGTGTCTTCAGCTGCTTATCTTTTCAGTATCGCCACCTGCGTCTCGAGGGTGAGCGCTAGTCCCACGGCCGACCGCCTCGCCGAGACCTCCAGTTCTCCCCACGAGCAGATCCAGCCTGAGGTGGAGGCGTCGCGTCTGCTTCCCGTCCGTCCCGCAGCTGAGACACACGCACGATGAAGGGTCTTGTAAGGCGTGGTCCCAGTGACTCCCGTGTGCTTTCTGCGGCATTTGACTACGCGTAGATACTTGAAGCTCACGGGGCACCCGATATTGCTCTGTCTAAGCCCTCTGCAAGACTCCTGATGGTTTCGACACCACCAGCGTTACTCCCCATCGCTGGCAACCCGTTTATGTCACCACCAGGGTTACTCCCCATCGCTGGCACACCGATTATGACACCACCAGCGTTACTCCCCATCGCTGGCACACCGATTATGACACCACCAGCGTTACTCCCCATCGCTGGCACACCGATTATGACACCACCAGCGTTACTCCCCATCGCTGGCACACCGATTATGACACCACCAGCGTTACTCCCCATCGCTGGCACACCGATAATGACACCACCAGCGTTACTCCCCATCGCTGGCACACCGATATGACACCACCAGCGTTACTCACCATCGATGGCACACAGATTATGACACCACCAGCGTTACTCCCCATCGCTGGCACACCGATTATGACACCACCAGCGTTACTCCCCATCGCTGGCACACCGATTATGACACCACCAGCGTTACTCCCCATCGCTGGCACACCGATTATGACACCACCAGCGTTACTCCCCATCGCTGGCACACCGATCATGACACCACCAGCGTTACTCCCCATCGCTGGCACACCGATTATGACACCACCAGCGTTACTCCCCATCGCTGGCTCACCGATCATGACACCACCAGCGTTACTCCCCCATCGCTGGCACACCGATCATGACACCACCAGCGTTACTCCCCATCGCTGGCTCACCGATTATGACACCACCAGCGTTACTCCCCATCGCTGGCACACCGATAATGACACCACCAGCGTTACTCCCCATCGCTGGCACACCGATCATGACACCACCAGCGTTACTCCCCATCGCTGGCTCACCGATTATGACACCACCAGCGTTACTCCCCATCGCTGGCTCACCGATTATGACACCACCAGCGTTACTCCCCATCGCTGGCTCACCGATTATGACACCACCAGCGTTACTCCCCATCGCTGGCTCACCGATCATGACACCACCAGCGTTACTCCCCATCGCTGGCTCACCGATTATGACACCACCAGCGTTACTCCCCATCGCTGGCTCACCGATCATGACACCACCAGCGTTACTCCCCCATCGCTGGCACACCGATCATGACACCACCAGCGTTACTCCCCATCGCTGGCACACCGATTATGACACCACCAGCGTTACTCCCCATCGCTGGCTCACCGATTATGACACCACCAGCGTTACTCCCCATCGCTGGCACACCGATTATGACACCACCAGCGTTACTCCCCATCGCTGGCACACCGATCATGACACCACCAGCGTTACTCCCCATCGCTGGCTCACCGATTATGACACCACCAGCGTTACTCCCCATCGCTGGCACACCGATTATGACACCACCAGCGTTACTCCCCATCGCTGGCTCACCGATTATGACACCACCAGCGTTACTCCCCATCGCTGGCACACCGATTATGACACCACCAGCGTTACTCCCCATCGCTGGCACACCGATCATGACACCACCAGCGTTACTCCCCATCGCTGGCACACCGATTATGACACCACCAGCGTTACTCCCCATCGCTGGCACACCGATTATGACACCACCAGCGTTACTCCCCATCGCTGGCACACCGATTATGACACCACCAGCGTTATTCCCCCATCGCTGGCTCACCGACTATGACATCGTCAGCGTTATTCCCCCATCGCTGGCTCACCGACTATGACATCGTCAGCGTTGCCCCCACATCGCTGGCTCACCGACTATGACATCGTCAGCGTTGCTCCCACATCGCTGGCTCACCGACGATGACATCGTCAGCGTTGCTTCACATCGCTGGCTCACGGACTATGACATCGTCAGCGTTGCTTCACATCGTTGGCTCACCGACTATGACATCGTCAACGTTGCTTCACATCGCTGGCTACCCGACTATGACATCGTCAGCGTTGCTTCACATCGCTGGCTACCCGACTATGACATCGTCAGCGTTGCTTCACATCGCTGGCTCACCGACTGTGACATCAACGGCGTAGTTCCAATATCGCCGGTTCACCAAACTTGACACCTTAACGATATTTCTCAACCATGCCCAGTACACTGGGATCACTTCGGAGTCGCTCTTCTGAACAGTAGCGGTGTTTGTGATACTCGAAGTCGGTTACTCATTAACGCACACACAAACACCCCTGACTACAGACTCCTCGTACAGAGGGAATTTCTCAACCATGCCCAGTACACTGGGATTACTTCGGAGTCGCTCTGAACAGTAGCGGTGTTTGTGATACTCGAAGTCGGTTACGCATTAACGCACACACAAACCCCTGACTACAGACTGCTCGTACTTAGGTAATTTCTCAACCATGCCCAGTACACTGGGATTACTTCGGAGTCGCTCTTCTGAACAGTAGCGGTGTTTGTGATACTCGAAGTCGGTTACTCATTAACGCACACACAAACACCCCTGACTACAGACTCCTCGTACAGAGGGAATTTCTCAACCATGCCCAGTACACTGGGATCACCTCGGAGTCGCTCTTCTGAACAGTAGCGGTGTTTGTGATACTCGAAGTCGGTTACTCATTAACGCACACACAAACACCCCTGACTACAGACACCTCGTACAGAGGGAATTTCTCAACCATGCCCAGTACACTGGGATCACTTCGGAGTCGCTCTTCTGAACAGTAGCGGTGTTTGTGATACTCAGTCGGTTACTCATTAACGCACACACAAACACCCCTGACTACAGACACCTCGTACAGAGGGAATTTCTCAACCATGCCCAGTACACTGGGATCACTTCGGAGTCGCTCTTCTGAACAGTAGCGGTGTTTGTGATACTCGAAGTCGGTTACTCATTAACGCACACACAAACACCCCTGACTACAGACTCCTGGTACAGACGACCATAGACAATGCCCACTTTAACGGAATTTCTCAACCATGCCCAGTACACTGGGATCACTTCGGAGTCGCTCTTCCGAACCGTAGCGGGGTTTGTGTTTCTCGAAGTCGGTTACTCATTAACGCACACACAAACACCCCTGACTACAGACTCCTAGCACAGAGGGAATTTCTCAACCATGCCCAGTACACTGGGATCACTTCGGAGTCGCTCTTCTGAACAGTAGCGGTGTTTGTGATACTCGAAGTCGGTTACTCATTAACGCAAACAAAAACACCTGACTACAGACTCCTCGTACAGAGGGAATTTCTCAACCATGCCCAGTACACTGGGATCACTTCGGAGTCGCTCTTCTGAACAGTAGCGGTGTTTGTGATACTCGAAGTCGGTTACTCATTAACGCACACACAAACACCCCTGACTACAGACTCCTAGCACAGAGGGAATTTCTCAACCATGCCCAGTACACTGGGATCACTTCGGAGTCGCTCTTCTGAACAGTAGCGGTGTTTGTGATACTCGAAGTCGGTTACTCATTAACGCACACACAAACACCCCTGACTACAGACTCCTAGTACAGAGGGAATTTCTCAACCATGCCCAGTACACTGGGATCACTTCGGAGTCGCTCTTCTGAACAGTAGCGGTGTTTGTGATACTCGAAGTCGGTTACTCATTAACGCACACACAAACACCCCTGACTACAGACACCTCGTACAGAGGGAATTTCTTAACCATGCCCAGTACACTGGGATCACTTCGGAGTCGCTCTTCTGAACAGTAGCGGTGTTTGTGATACTCGAAGTCGGGTACTCATTAACGCACACACAAACAAACCAGACTACACACACCTCGTACAGAGGAATTTCTCAACCATGCCCAGTACACTGGGATCACTTCGGAGTCGCTCTTCTGAACAGTAGCGGTGTTTGTGATACTCGAAGTCGGTTACTCATTAACGCACACACAAACACCCCTGACTACAGACTCCTGGTACAGACGACCACAGAAAAGCACCAGTTTAACGATACTTCTCAACCATGCCCAGTACACTGGGATCACTTCGGAGTCGCTCTTCCGAACCGTAGCGGGGTTTGTGTTTCTCGAAGTCGGTTACTCATTAACGCACACACAAACACCCCTGACTACAGACTCCTGGTACAGACGACCACAGAAAAGCACCAGTTTAACGATACTTCTCAACCATGCCCAGTACACTGGGATCACCTCGGAGTCGCTCTTCTGAACAGTAGCGGTGTTTGTGATACTCGAAGTCGGTTACTCATTAACGCACACACAAACACACCTGACTACAGACTCCTCGTACAGAGGGAATTTCTCAACCATGCCCAGTACACTGGGATCACCTCGGAGTTGCTCTTCTGAACAGTAGCGGTGTTTGTGATACTCGAAGTCGGTTACTCATTAACGCACACACAAACACACCTGACTACAGACTCCTCGTAGAGGGAATTTCTCAACCATGCCCAGTACACTGGGATCACCTCGGAGTCGCTCTTCTGAACAGTAGCGGTGTTTGTGATACTCGAAGTCGGTTACTCATTAACGCACACACAAACACACCTGACTACAGACTCCTCGTACAGAGGGAATTTCTCAACCATGCCCAGTACACTGGGATCACTTCGGAGTCGCTCTTCTGAACAGTAGCGGTGTTTGTGATACTCGAAGTCGGTTACTCATTAACGCACACACAAACACCCCTGACTACAGACTCCTGGTACAGACGACCATAGACAATGCCCACTTTAACGGAATTTCTCAACCATGCCCAGTACACTGGGATCACTTCGGAGTCGCTCTTCTGAACCGTAGCGGTGTTTGTGATACTCGAAGTCGGTTACTCATTAACGCACACACAAACACCCCTGACTACAGACTCCTAGCACAGAGGGAATTTCTCAACCATGCCCAGTACACTGGGATCACTTCGGAGTCGCTCTTCTGAACAGTAGCGGTGTTTGTGATACTCGAAGTCGGTTACTCATTAACGCACACACAAACACACCTGACTACAGACTCCTCGTACAGAGGGAATTTCTCAACCATGCCCAGTACACTGGGATCACTTCGAGTCGCTCTTCTGAACAGTAGCGGTGTTTGTGATACTCGAAGTCGGTTACTCATTAACGCACACACAAACACCCTGACTACAGACTCCTAGCACAGAGGAATTTCTCAACCATGCCCAGTACACTGGGATCACTTCGGAGTCGCTCTTCTGAACAGTAGCGGTGTTTGTGATACTCGAAGTCGGTTACTCATTAACGCACACACAAACACCCCTGACTACAGACTCCTAGTACAGAGGGAATTTCTCAACCATGCCCAGTACACTGGGATCACTTCGGAGTCGCTCTTCTGAACAGTAGCGGTGTTTGTGATACTCGAAGTCGGTTACTCATTAACGCACACACAAACACCCCTGACTACAGACACCTCGTACAGAGGGAATTTCTCAACCATGCCCAGTACACTGGGATCACTTCGGAGTCGCTCTTCTGAACAGTAGCGGTGTTTGTGATACTCGAAGTCGGTTACTCATTAACGCACACACAAACACACCTGACTACAGACTCCTGGTACAGACGACCATAGACAATGCCCACACTACGGAATTTCTCAACCATGCCCAGTACACTGGGATCACTTTCGAGTCGCTCTTCTGAACAGTAGCGGTGTTTGTGATACTCGAAGTCGGTTACTCATTAACGCACACACAAACACCCCTGACTACAGACTCCTCGTACAGACAGAATTTCTCAACCATGCCCAGTACACTGGGATCACTTCGGAGTCGCTCTTCCGAACCGTAGCGGGGTTTGTGTTTCTCGAAGTCGGTTACTCATTAACGCACACACAAACACACCTGACTACAGACTCCTGGTACAGACGACCACAGAAAAGCACCAGTTTAACGATACTTCTCAACCATGCCCAGTACACTGGGATCACCTCGGAGTCGCTCTTCTGAACAGTAGCGGTGTTTGTGATACTCGAAGTCCGTTACTCATTAACGCACACACAAACACACCTGACTACAGACTCCTCGTACAGAGGGAATTTCTCAACCATGCCCAGTACACTGGGATCACCTCGGAGTTGCTCTTCTGAACAGTAGCGGTGTTTGTGATACTCGAAGTCGGTTACTCATTAACGCACACACAAACACACCTGACTACAGACTCCTCGTAGAGGGAATTTCTCAACCATGCCCAGTACACTGGGATCACCTCGGAGTCGCTCTTCTGAACAGTAGCGGTGTTTGTGATACTCGAAGTCGGTTACTCATTAACGCACACACAAACACACCTGACTACAGACTCCTCGTACAGAGGGAATTTCTCAACCATGCCCAGTACACTGGGATCACTTCGGAGTCGCTCTTCTGAACAGTAGCGGTGTTTGTGATACTCGAAGTCGGTTACTCATTAACGCACACACAAACACCCCTGACTACAGACTCCTAGCACAGAGTGAATTTCTCAACCATGCCCAGTACACTGGGATCACTTCGAGTCGCTCTTCTGAACAGTAGCGGTGTTTGTGATACTCGAAGTCGGTTACTCATTAACGCACACACAAACACCCCTGACTACAGACTCCTCGTACAGAGGGAATTTCAACCATGCCCAGTACACTGGGATCACTTCGGAGTCGCTCTTCTGAACAGTAGCGGTGTTTGTGATACTCGAAGTCGGTTACTCATTAACGCACACACAAACACCCCTGACTACAGACTCCTAGCACAGAGGGAATTTCTCAACCATGCCCAGTACACTGGGATCACTTCGGAGTCGCTCTTCTGAACAGTAGCGGTGTTTGTGATACTCGAAGTCGGTTACTCATTAACGCACACACAAACACCGCTGACTACAGACTCCTCGTACAGACGACCACAGACCACAGACAAAGACCACTTCCCCCTGCCACTCCTTCACCAGGCCAGGGTGACTACCCAGCCCAAGGCCCTGGCTGAAGGGCTGGTGAGGGAGGATTAGAAGCAACAGTATGGCGTCTGGGATTGCATTTCTTACATTTCTTACATTACTTAAAACCGTTTCATGTATCAGTAATTTGACCTGCAGGTATTTTTTAAAGGAAGGTTTGAGGGCGTTATGCGGTACTGGATACTCTCATAAGTAGGTCTGGGTGCGAGAGGATTTAGGGTCTTAGTGAGCTCTGATCTCCGTCCAAGGGCACAATGCATTCAAGCTAGAAATCGAGCTAATAGGGTACTGGGATTTATTTCAAGGAGCGTAAGCAACAGAAGCCCCGAAGTCTTCCTCAAACTATATTTAGCATTAGTTAGACCTCATCTTGACTATGCGGTTCAGTTCTGGTCACCCTACTATAGAATGGATATCAAAATGTTAGAATCGGTGCAGAGGAGGATGACTAAGATGATTCAGGGGTTGAGAAACTTGCCATACGAGGAAAGACTCAAACAGTTAAACTTGCATTCTCTAGAAAGGCGAAGGGTGCGTGGAGACATGATCGAGGTTTATAAATGGATGAAGGGCTTTAATAAGAGAGACATTCATAAGGTTTTGTTGGTAAGAGAACCGGGTAGGACACGAAGTAACGGGTTTAAACTGGATAAATTCAGATTCAACAGGGACATAGGCAAAATTTGGTTTACTAACAGGGTGGTGGATGAGTGGAATAGGCTTAGCAGTCATGTGGTGAGTGCCAATACAATTGTCACATTCAAAAATAGACTAGATAAATTCATGGACAGCGATATTAGGTGGGGTTAGATACACGGAGCTTAGGGTCAAAGGAGCTGCTCGTACAGGCCTACCGGCCTCTTGCAGACTCCTATGTTCTTATATATATATATATATATATATATAATATATATATATATATATATATATATATATATATATATATATATATATATATATATATATATATATATATATATATATATATATATATATATATATATATATATATATATATATATATATATATATATATATATATATATATATATATATATATATATATATATATATATATATATATATATATATATATATATATATATATATATATATATATATATATATATATATATATATATATATATATATATATATATATATATATATATATATATATATATATATATATATATATATATATATATATATATATATATATATATATATATATATATATATATATATTTATATATATAAAACATTTTATTGAAACACAACATATCATATATACACACGCATCCTGACTGGTCCAGTCACCATTGCTCCCGAATTAGTGCTGTGTGACGGCCGCCATGGTTGCGAAACTGCAAATTACTGGTGATAGGTCACAACCTTTTTTACAGAATCAGAAACGAACTTTTGCAAAATATCAGCAATATACGTTCAACGCCAGTGTGCTTTTATTGCAGGATATCAAGGTCCATTGAGTTCACTCTATGTCAATACAGTCCTCAAACACTTCCACTCCAGCGTGTGTGCGTGGAGGGGGATTATAAATATATATACACAGACAGACAGAGAAGCAAACAGATAGATATAGATAGGTAGATAGATAGGTAGATAGCGAAATATATATTATTTTATAAAGACACCCAGACGTATTTTACATTATTATTATCCATAAGCTTATTGCCACTTGTTTATAATCTACTATCAAATTAATTTGAGGGAATATTGTTAAGCTTCAATTTCCGTGTCAAAGTCACACTTCCCTCAGCACAAATACTATATATTTTTACGCTCATTCCGCACCGACAGTTCCCGTATTTCTTATGTCTATCGCAGCAGAGAGGCGTGCCATTATGCCAGGCTAATCATTATCGTCACATGACCCAAATTTTCCTCAGCACCAACAATATATATTTTTACGCTCCTTCCGCACCAACAGTTCCCGTTTTTCTTCTTTCTATCGCAACAGACAATGGCCGATTCGCTTCATTCTGCAAGGCTAATCACCATCATCACGTGACCTAAATCCCAGACCTTTACCCCAAACTGCTGGTGATGAGGCCAGCACAGCGCGGGGAGGGGGCCCAGGGGGGACAGTTTCTTATGCTTTAATTACACACTGTTCCACGAGTCTTTCTTTCACTGCGTAACGAGGCGAACCATTATCGGGGAAAGCATAAATATCAGCTAATGGATCTTAATTTAATCAGCAAACACTCGGTAAAATTAATATCCCGAGCATGAAAGTTATTAGAACACACACACACACACACACACACACACACACACACACACACACACACACATGCATGCACACCTTTTTTTCCTAATTAAATCGGATCACACTTACAAAATCAATGACCGATATGATAACTGTAATATGATACGCTACATAGGACCTAGACTCAGTCCTGTTGCACACACACACACACACTTACACCTTTAGCAGTATACGATATTTTTTTCTCCTTTCCTTTTCCTCCCAAGCCATCAACACATCAGCTCGAATTTCCTTCCTTTTCCTCACAAACACCTCACACGCCTGCCACCAGCACCTCCTCCTCCTCCTCGATAACATTCCAAAATTCTTTCCCCTCTTTTCCCTAAATTCCTTGCCGTACCTGTGATCCCCTTCTTCCCTTCCTCGGTTACATTAATTATACCTCCTCTCCTTTCCCTTCCTTTCCTACTCCTCTACATCGGTGCAGGCTTATTCGGACCCTGGCTCGTTCGGACCACTTTGGCTTATTCGGCCCTTGTTCCTGGCTTATTCGGCCCTCGTAGCCAATTAGTGTTAATAATACGTTGTGTGTGTGTGTGTGTGTGTGTGTGTGTGTGTGTGTCATGATCAAAATAAAAAGTACAAAGTTACAAAGTATACAAGAAAATAAAAAAAGGTTGTTACTATATAAAAAGGATCATAACATGTCAGCCACCAGTGACGGCAAAGGGCATTACAATAATACAGATAGTATTGTTATATAATGTGATAAGTATAAAAAAACAATAATAAAATTGTCATATTTCACAAAGCAATGAATTGAAAGCAGTTGACAGAATGGACTCTTGACTACTTTAAAGGTGCCATCAATGAACCAAGTTTTTCCCCTAAGTAACAAATGCATTTACTTTGTTGTAAAGAATATAAGGTGCTTTTTGGTTCCAGCTGTTACAGTTGCCCGTAAGAATTCTTCAGGTATCGTCTCCTCGAGGTAGTCATGGTCGATCTAAAAAAGAATTAATTAGGTACATTAGAGAACCCCAACAAAACAAGTAACTTTTTTTTCATTATATTTCCTTAGTGTATGTCCGCATCATCAAGTCTCCCCATCATTATAACGCACCTCAAAGAACAAGTCAGTAGGATCCTTTGGCCGATGCGAGGCCCGTGCTCTGTTAACTATTCTTATGAGTGTGTTGCGGTTCGGCCTCGAAGCCTCGGGTCGACTTGGAACACTAAAGCAATCGTTGACGACACCCACTACGTCGCTTGCCGACTCGTAAACGTGTGCTTTTCCTGTAGTTTTCACTGAAAAAAAGGAAATCGTTGAGAGCAAGAATAATCAATCTCGCCTATCAATATAATATAATTATACGAATCCCCTCTACGCCCTTGCATGCCCACCTGAGAGTTTATCTAAACAGCTGTAAGGAGGCCAGGCCTGGCTGGGTGTGTGGGTTACCATTCCAGTTGAATATGAATCCTCACCAGTCTGCCTAACAATAACTGAGCCTGGATTCAATTTTCCGCGGAAACTGCATCGCCATTCTAGTGTCCCCTTTCTTTGTGTGCGTTTCAAAGTAAATGCGAAGCCTTCGCTGGAAATCAACTTTGGCTTCCCCGCTCAGTACCAGACTCAACGTTGGCTTGCCCCGCTCAGTACCAGACTCAACGCAAGTAAAGGTAACCTTATCATCCTGCGTCGAAGGGGGGTCTGCATCACTTAAGTCACCAGAAAGGGATCTGGGAATAAATATAAAAAAAATAATAGAACCGGATTTAAATGATCATATGGAAATGTAAGGAAATTAGTGACTCATTTCAAGGAAATCTGAGGAAATTTTGAATCAGAGTTAAGAAAAAAAAAAATTGTTGTGGAAGCACTGCTCTTTATGTAGTATTGACAGTAGTTGGCGCGGTACTCACAATGCTTCATTATCGTCATTCAGTGACCAGTTTGGGCGTGACACATCAAAGGACTCTTCATCCGACTCCCTCGGAATAATGAAAATTATCGCACATAAACATATACAACATGAATTTGCTGGATTTATAAATATAATTTCGTAACAAACTTTAATTAAATCTGAAATGTCACTCCGTCAGTAGGACAGCATGTACCTGTTGTGTAAGCTCATTGAACTTAAGTGCTTGCATCCATCGCACACGAAGGTAAAAGATATATCAGCGCGGTGCAGCTTTTTGTACATATATCTATATTAAACCTGTAAAGCAGATAGCAAGAAATAGGATTAAATGCACGTTTTCACTTACGCACTTTACACATGTAAAAGGTTATTTCTCCTCAACACAAAGGGCGTGGCACCATAATTCGGCACCATTTTTTTGCTCGAGTTAAAGATCAACATAATTATTGCCTGTGTTTCCACATCGTCGGTGTTGCCAGCCGCCACAGGAGTCGCAGTCATAAGAACATAAGAACGTAAGGAGTCTGCAAGAGACCGGTTGGCCTATACAAGGCAGCTCCTGTACACTCAACCCCACCTTACCTCACCATCCATGGCTTTATCTAACCTCTTCTTGAATGTATCTACCGTATTGGTACCCACAACATGGCTGCCAAGCCTGTTCCATTCGTCCACCACTCTATTGGTGAACCAATTCTTGCCTATGTCTTTGTTGAATCTGAATTTGTCTAACTTAAAACAATTGCTACGCGTCCTACCTGGCTCTTTTACAATCAAAATCTTATTGACATCCCCTTTATAAAATCCCTTCATCCATTTATAGACTTCTATCAAGTCTCCTCGCAACCTTCGCCTTTCTAGCGAATGTAGATTTAACTGGCCTGGTGGCGCTCTGTCACAGTTTTTCTGCACTCTATGTACTGCACGTCGCTCATCTTGTTGTGTGGTCAGCCTGGCAACTGATTATCTATACAAAAGAAACGTTTCCTCATGCACTGCGAAATAGTCAAGAAAGGTCCGAATCAGCCACAACATGGGTCCAAATCAGCCACAACATGGGTCCGAATCACCCACGACGTGGGTCCGAATCCGGTCCGAATGACCCAAGGTCCGAATAAGCCTGCATTCCTCTACATTCCTTGCTGCCGCCCCCACACGTAAAAATAACCATTCAAACTATAAATAGACCTTGAGGAATGTTGAATGTATTGTAGCCATCTTGCGCGGTTAATAAAATCATAATGTGATGTATCTTGGTCTCTGTATGCAGTGCAGTAACTGAGTACCTCGGGATAATAAGAGAAACTTCAATATAATTACGTTAAAAAAAAATTATGAGCACAGTTTAGCACATCGCATTTCAGGGCACAGGTCATGTTTGGTAATGTTAGGGTCAGGTTTTGTTTGGTAAAGTTGAATTTAGTCTTATTATTATTATTATTATTATTATTATTATTATTATTGTTGTTTTGTTTTGTTTACGTGTGACACGCTTCGCACTGCACCGCTGTTGACATGGCAGCGGAGGTGGCTACAAAAATTTCAAAAATCACCCAACGTCTTTTTCACTTACCTCTACAGGAAGAGGAGAAAATGCCAGGTGCTCCTCGGTGACACCCGCCAGTCAGTGAACAAGTCGTTGAGTAGTCAACCGCGTAATCACTCGGCCAGCAATCAACCAGTCCAGCAATTAGCCTAAACTATCAATTACTCCACACCCAGTCAGCCACCCAGCCAGGAACTCAATCAGTCAGTCAGCTACTTAGTAATTCAGTTGGCCAGTCAGGCACGGGGTTGTTTAGTTAACCAGACACAGACAGACGAACAAGCTTGAACCTGTCACTCACCACGTTCCCTCACTCACCCAGCCAGTCAGACAGTCAGCCAATAAGTCAGCCAGCCAGGAACTCAGTCAGTCAGTCAGCTACTTAGTAATTCAGTTGGCCAGTCAGACACGGGGTTGTTGAGTTAACCAGACAGACAGAAAGACAGACGAGCAAGCTTGAACCTGTCACTCCCCACGTTCCGTCACTCACCCAGCCAGTCAGCCAATCAGTCAGCAAGTCAGTAATTCAGTCAGCCACGAAGTTTGGTCAACCGGACAAACAGATACTGACATACAGACAGACAGACAGACGAGCAAGCTTGAACCTGTCACTCCCTCACGTTCCCTCACTCCCCTAGCCATTCAGCCACACACCTTATAACCTACACACCTTTCAGTCAGTCCACAAGTTCACAAGTCCGTCCCTCGCACACCTGCCAGTCTCCAGGGATCCAAGCAGCGGCCAGCGGGTCCAGAAGACAACCCGCAGTAAGCACACACAGCGCCGCCATCACAACAAACACCGCGCACGTGATGAGCTGAGGGCCGCTACGAGTCCCACCCCGGGCAGATTATCGTACTCAAGAGCCGCGTATTTACCGGTTTCTGGCCCATATATGTTGCCAAGAACCACCAATAATTAACCATTTTAACGATAAATATATGTGTAGGCAGTTATTGAGGTCGAGGAGGCAGGTTTTGGGTCGGATATCGGCAAGCATAAGAGGCTGAGTACGAGAGTCTGGCAACGTTGCCCGGGCACCGTTGATAGATTATCGTACTCAAGAGCCGCGTATTTACCGGTTTCTGGCCCATATCTGTTGCCAAGAAGCACCAATAATTAACCAAATAAGCGATAACCATATATAGAGGGAGTTGTTTGGGTGATGAAAGCAGTTTTTGGGTCGAAAATCGGCAAACGTAAGAGGCAGAGTACGACAACCTGGCAACGTTGTCCCGCTGTTTGGGTGTTGAGGTGTGCAGTCTTGGCAACGGCACACTATAGGGGTAGATTTCTTCATGCTCATTTCTTTATTATTGGTTGTTTTCTGGCCTTTATCCATTGGACTTTTTTTAGTTTGCCTGATTTTCCTTACAAACAATATATTTTCTTTTACTTTTAATGTTTGTACTGTTTATGTTGTACTGCTTCGAGACGCCACGGAGGGGATGCATTTTTTTTTTCTTGTGTGTGTGTGTGTGTGTGTGTGTGTGTGTACTGAAGGCTTCCGTGTGTGTATTTTTTTCTTATTTTTTTCCTATATACTTTCCTTCTGGTACCTAACTTTGTGGAGGAGTGAAAATCTACTAGTTAATAGCAAATTTCGAACAGAAGTACTATGCTGTCAGGCCTCTCCGTTCCCTCACGAGAGATTTCCAGAAGAGGATGTGAAGGATAAACCTGCTTTACTTTAGGAGCAGCGAGTAGCGGGCTTTTTTTTTATTATTGTTTTCTTTTTTTGTTGCCCTTGAGCTGCCTCCTTTGTTGTAAAAAAAAAAAAAAAAAAAAAAAACTTATTTCCCAGAATATTGTGACCCAAATTCTCCTCTGATTTTTTTTTTTTTTTCCGTTTCCGGGGAGCTCACAGGAAATATTATTGTGGAACGCCGTAAAGCATGCTCGTCAAAACATGAATTTTAAAATATTTATTGAACTTTCTGCTCGTCCCACCAGCTTTTATATGTAAATAGCCTAGCTCGGTGCAGCAAACAGGAAATGATGGACTTCTTATGGCTTCTGCTCCTCAGTTTCTCCTTTGATAAATTATATATTAGAATGACTCGAATAACAGAAGAAAGTTTATTTTTACAACAATGGTAGTTCGACATTAAGTTAACAGAAAGTACCATTATTACATTTCTGATCTGTACGATAATCTTGCATCTCCTGGTATAATACTCGACAAGCTGATATATAAAAAAAAAAAATGTCCATAAATACATAAGGATATACTAGGCTATGGGATTATACTTATCTCACCACTTGCAATTCCTGGTTATATTTTGACTAATAGCAATCCTCTTACCGATGAGTTTAAGAATTCGTAATATATGTTCACAATAAAAATGGTGTTCTGCCTTTGCTGTGAGCCCCAACACTTTGTAAGACACTTTGTTTGGCCATTTGGAGGAGTAGGCTTATTTGTACGTGCTAGAGTGAGGTTATAATACCATTTCAAGAGTCACGTTCCTTTGTTTGAGGTGGAGGATACAGTTTACAATTTAAGGATTCGAGGATGGACATCACAATATTTAACCGAGCCTCTGATGAGGTTATTTATACGTGAGTGTGCCCAATCAGTTTGTCGAAAAATCAGTCGAAGATAAAAATGAACAAACACGACCAATTAATGAAAGCACCTATTTAGTAACAGTCCCTAATTATAGCCTAGCTGTGTAATAAGATAGACATGACGCCTTCCTCTCCGCACAGGAAATAAACATTACATAAAAGGTCATTTAATAACCACATTTTTACATCAAGAGGCCTTCACATCATCACAGGCAGAAAGGAGTTGTTTGCCGTGGTAATGTAAGCACCTATTTAGTAAGTCTCTAATTATAGCCTACCGTAGCTGTGTAATATGATAGGCTTGACACATTCCTCTCCGCCCAGGAAATAAACATTACATCAAGAGGCCTTCACATCATCACAGGCAGAAAGGAGGTTATTTGCCGTGGTAATGAGCTATTGTGATTTATTTTTAAAAGGATTGCCTGCAGCATGAAGTGAGAAATAATACGAATATTCAAAATTCATACAATAGTTTAATACATTACAATCATGGAAGTATATAACTCACACACACACACACACACACACACACACACACACACACATGGGGCTATCTTAATACTACAGAGGTAATGGCATGTAATCAGATATGCACAGTTATATGAAAAATGTTCCTGAAATCTTTATCAGAAAAAAGTTAGGAAAAAAAGCATTAGTATTATGAAACAGACTCATTGAAAAAAAAGAAGTATATAGCATTTTTTTCACATATTTCACATTTTTATCACAACAATCTTAGCATTTCAATAGTGAGAAAACTTTGATGATAAAATTCGTCACTTTTTATCTTCAGCTTTTCACTAAGGGAATAAAATGAAATACCTGACAATAAAAAAATATCAATGAAAACAAAAAAATAGCAAGAAAAAGCAGAGATAAGAATGTAAATAAATAGATAAGATTAGGGATTTTTCTACACCCTTCTTTTATGTTTTTTTTTATCAATTCAGTAATAAAAAATAAACTCATCGGACCCCAAAGAACCAAAAAACAGATAACAAAATAAATAAATAAATAAAGATAAGAACAATGTAAAGAAATAGATGAGGTTAGGGATTTCTTAGTTATTGAAAAAGAACTCATTAACAAAACGGTATGAGAAGAAAACATAACTAATACAAAAAGAAGAAGAAGAAGAAGAAGAAGGTCAAGTTCAAGGTTGACGAAGAAACCATTTTATAATTTATTTTTTCTTACTGATGGAAACTAATTTAAATACCTCGCTGAAATATCAAATAGAACAAATAATAAATCTACATATCCGAAACGTTCTTTTAAATTGGAAGATCAAATAGATTCCATTAGGGAGACGGAAATTCTAATGAGGCAAAAAACGCAGCCGAGGTAACTTTGTGCGAACTGATGAAGTGACGATTTTATTTATTTTATTCATGTTATTCAGCAGTTATTATTTTTTTTACCCAGCTGTCTTTATGTATACACCTACAGGCTTGAGAGAGAGAGAGAGAGAGAGAGAGAGAGAGAGAGAGAGAGAGAGAGAGAGAGAGAGAGAGAGAGAAAGGTACGTCGACGAACATCAAAGGCAGAAAGAAAAAAGGAGAAGGAGAAGAAAGAGAAGGAGAAGGAGAAATAAAAATGAGAGAGTCGTTTAAATCCTGTTCTGGCTGCAGGAATGAAGAGGAAATCCAAGTCGCCAGGAGAAGAAGGAAAAGAATGAAAAGAAGGAGAAATAAAAAGGAGAAGAAGAAGAAGAAAGAGAAGAAGGAGAAATAAAACGGAGGAAAAGGAGAAGAAGAAGAAATAAAAATGATAAGAGTCGTGAAGAGAAAATCCAGGTCGCCAGGAAATAAAATGGAAGGTAATCTGTCTCCTTTGTGTTATATAAAGAATCGCGAACAAGAGACGTAGGAAGAGGAAGGAAGGAAGAAAAAGAAGAAAAAAGAAAAAAGGTGACAGTTTACTACTCGACCAAATTGGAAGAGGACAAAAATGTATCTTGCCAGGGAATGTATACGAAAATAAAAGGCAAACTGCTTCTTTCTTTCTTTTTTTTTTTTTTTTGGCTTTTAAACATAAGATCGAGTACGAGACAGAAAAGACAGGAAAAAATAAGAAAAAACGGGACAATACTTCTTGATCTGCCAACGAGACGAGAGAATTGCAACTCATCGGGAAAAGTAGAAAAAAGAAGACGAACTATTTTTTTTTTTTCCTCGCCCTGGAGAGAAATGAGCAAGTAAGAGAGAAAAAGGAGGAAACAGTAAAGTAAAAAAAAAAAGAATGAAAACAGCACAAGGCAATCAGTTTCCTGCTCTATTTAAAGGGCTGGAAGTATTAGACTATAGAAGAAGGTCTTATAGAAGTACTACAAATGTCGACCTATCTTTCCATCTATCTACCTATCTGTTTATCTACCTACATATCTATCTATCTATCTATCTATCTATCTTACAACATATCCATCTGTCTATGTATGTATGTATCTATCCATCTATCTATCTATCAGTTTAATAAAGGAAAGAGGAGGAAGAGGATAAAATAATAAGAGAAATGAGAATACCTCGTAAAATAGTGCGTTCCCAATACTACTACTACTACTACTACTACTACTACAACACATGACACTCACCAAAGCAGGGCGGCAGGGAGGTGCGCGTCCAGGCTCCCTCTTTGCAGGTGGAGGTGAGATTGGTGGGACCGAGATTGAACCCAAAGGAGCAGAAATACTCGATCGTCACCCCCCAGAGAGTTGGCCCCGTGTGGTTGTACGTCGCGCGGCCCGGGGGTAAGGGTGGGGGGTCGCAGGCTGTGGTGGTGGTGGTGGTGGTTGTGGTGGAGAGGATGTGGAAGCGACAGGAAAATGATTGCTTTTTAATTTGCATATTCTCTCTCTCTCTCTCTCTCTCCACCCACACACATTTCCTATCGATCTTATACATCAACATTGCTTTAGACAGAACATTTCCGTCCTTTTATAGCTCAGACTCCCTTCCCTGATTATTTACTATCTATCTACCTACCTACGAACTATCTATCTACTTCTCATGCCTCTATCTATTTACTTACATTTCTGTTTTATCGACTTTTTATCAGTCTATCTATTTATGTCTCCCAATCAGTATATAAACCGCTAATATCTACCTCTTCCACTATATTGTCTAGCTATACGTATATTTATTAATTAATTTTCCTACCTGTCAATCTGCTAACCTTTATGTTGTCCAAATTAACAACCATAATGTGCATTCATCTTAGTATATAACTACAAACGCAGCTTTCTACTACCCAAACTAAAAATATATATGTTATCTATCTAAGCACCTCTCTACCAGTCTATCTGCTTAGCTATGTCCATATCTTCCAAACCACTGACCTATCTACTGATTCATCCATAGGTTCATTTAGTTGTCCACCTGTTAACCTTCTCCTCCCACTCCTCTCTCATAAATTTTCTCCTTCGTAACCTTAAATCTACCCAGTAATCCATCTCCTCCTCATACCTCTTCTGCCTACTTCTCCCTTCATAACCACAAAACTGCCTATCACCCTCTTTCCTATCTTCTTACCTCCCTCTTCTTCACACCAATACATCCCATCAACTTACCTTCCTCGCCCTCTCTCTCCTCGTACCAACAACCTCTTTACGACCCAAAAGTTACCCATCAACCCATTTAGTTACCCTCTTACCTACCTGCCTACATTCCCCCCTCACACCTGCTCACCTGGCGTGCAATTAAACCCTGGGTTCAACTCGGTCCATCCGTCCTCCCGGCACTGGATGATGACGGTTTTGCCCCCCCACTCCAGCCCCAGCCCCTCCTCGCACGCCACCGTCAGGTTATCCCCAACCCAGTAAGGGGGATCAACGCCCTCCACTGTGGCGTTGGCGGGGGCTTCGGGGGGGTCCTCAGGGCATGCTGGGGAGAGGGATTAAGTGAGGGAGAGATGAAGGAGGGAGGGGGTGAGATGGGGGTAAGAATGGATGGGAGGGAGGAAAGGATTAGGTGAGGAAGGGATGAAGAAGGGGAGGGGCAGGGGGTGGGAGGAAGGATGGATGGCAGGGAGGAAAGGATTGGGTGAGGAAGGGATGAAGAAGGGGAGGGGCAGGGGGTGGGAGGAAGGATGGATGGCAGGGAGGAAAGGATTGGGTGAGGAAGGGATGAAGGAGGGGAGGGGTAGTGAGTGGGAGGATGGATGGATGGCAGGGAGGAAAGGATTGGGTGAGGAAGGGAAGGATTAGGTGCGGAAGGGATGAAGAGGGGAAGGGATATGGGAGTAAGGATAACTGAGAGGGAGGAGGGAGAGGATTGGGTGAGGGAGAAATGAAGGAGGGATGGGGCAAGGGTTGGAGAGGATGAAGGGGAGGGAGGAAAGGATTGGGCTTGGAGGAAGGGAAAGACTGGGTAAGAGGGAGATAAAAGAGGGAAGGAGCATATGAGGAAAGGGAAGGATGGTTGGAAGGGAGAAAAGAATGGACGGTAGATAAAAAAAAAGAGTAAAACGAAAGCGATAATGAATGAAATGAAAAATAATAACAGAAATAAAACAACACTACTAACATTCATACTAATAATACTTAGACAATACTAATAAAAAGAGTAAAACGAAAGCGATAATGAATGAAGTGAAAAATAATAACGCCAATAAAACGACACAAATAACACTCATACTAATAATACTAAGACAATACTAATAACACCTGGCATCCCCACTAACACCTTTAATGAGCTAAAATACCTGACCTTCACTTCAATGGCGGGGAGGTCTCGAGGGCGTAAAGAGTCTCATCAAATTACCCAAGGCTGAAAGGGAGCGTCTGGAGCCCCGCCCTTCTTTGGTGCCGCTCTCCTCCTTCACTGCTTTTTTTTTTTTAACTCCTCCGAGGGTTAGGGCGTCTTTAAGTGTGTGTGGGGGTGGGTGTGTGTGTGTGTGTGTGTGTGTGTGTGTGTGTGTGTGTGTGTGTGTGTGTGTGTGTGTGTGTGTGTGTGTATTTTCTGCCTTCCTTTTTTTCTATTTTAGCTTCCCCTGAGGCTAGGCTAACCCCGCAGCCGCCACTACCCCATCGGCCAGTTTTACGTGGAAACACTATAGCAGCGATAACAGCCATTGGTAACGATCAAAACAAACGAAGTGATTGTGAAAGCGGCCCTTAGCCCCGAAGTGTTTGAGAAGGCGGGGCCACCTCTTCACACCATACGCTTCCTCTGCCTCTAAATATCAAGTCACGTCCTTTGGTTCTGTGGTCGACTTAACAGCGACAATTAAGATTCGGGAACTCCTCAACGGCCACTCCTTCCACGTGTTTGACTCAAGGCCGTATGGTTCAGTTTGCCAGATTGAAAAGACCTTCGTAGAACTTGTTGGGATTTTCATGGGCTGTTTGGTGATCCTGTTGATTGAAACGTAACTACATCTTGGTTTTGGTGGCTGGACTAGTGCGGGATGAGTTCAGTTTCGACGTTGATGTGAAGAAGAAGAATAACCTCACCCTCAGGAGCAAAATAAGTGACAGGAGAAAGTCGAGGTTCCCATTCGTCTAGTCCTATCACGCGTTCACTCCTGTCCACTCCCAACTCTTCAAGATCCGTTCCGCCGCTCAACTCACCCTCCGAGGCAACGTAAACTAACTTCACTCCTTCACTTATAGGCTACGGAGGAGGACACTGGAGATCAGGTCCACGTATCTTCAGTCCAATAACATATGTCCCCTCCTGTCCATTCAAACCCCTTCAAGACACTACAGCGCAAAACTCACCCCCCGCAGCAACACAAAACAGCCTCACTCACTAAACAGAAGAGAATACATGGGGTCAGGATCCATGTATCTTCAGTCCATAACACATGTCCCCTCCTCTCCATTCAAACCCCTTCAAGACACTCCAGCGCAAAACTCACCCCCCGCAGCAACACAAAACAGCCTCACTTATTCACTAAACAGAAGAGCAAACATGTGGCCAGGATCCACGAATCTTCAGTCCTATCACGCGCACACTTCTATCCGTTCAAGGCCCTTTCCACCGCTACACCGACCCTCCGTAGCAACACAAACAAACATCACTCACTCACCTATGCGGCAGACGAGCAGCTCAGGGTCTACGTAGGTCCAGTTCCCGTCCTCATTACAGGTGAGGCTGATGGTCGAGTTGAAGTCGCTGAAGGTGTGGTTGACGGGGCAGGTAAGATTGACCTGGAGGGGCAATAAGAAGTAGTAAGAATAGAAACTTGAGTTGAAAGAATAGAACAGCTTGCGGTGAGAAAAGACTTAACGAGAGGGATTATTGTGGTTACTTTGGCCTTGAGGGAAAGATGGAGAGAGGAGCTTGAGATGAAAGAATGAAGCAACTTGAGGTGAGGGGAGAAGGCACTGAGGAAAAGATGATAAGAAGAGAAGCTTGAGATGAAAGAATGAAGCAACTTGAGGTGAGGGGAGAAGGCACTGAGGAAAAGATGATAAAAAGAGAAGCTTGAGATGAAAGAATGAAGCAACTTGAGGTGAGGGGAGAAGGCACTGAGGAAAAGATGATAAGAAGAGAAGCTTGAGATGAAAGAATGAAGCAACTTGAGGCGAGGAGAGTTGGCCTAACGAAAGAGATTATCTGGTTAGTTTGGGCTTGAGGGAGAGTTCATAAGGAGGGAAGGTTCGGAATAAAGAAAACAATACTAGCAAGTCCTTCGAGGATAGGCCCGTCATGGGAGGAAAACGTGGTAAGTGTAACCTGGAGGGAATAACGAGGAATAAGCGAAAATGCAGAGTAAGGAAAACCAATAACCGAGCTGTGGCTTAAGAGGAAGGCCTGGCGGGAAAGGGCCATGTTGTTAAGGGGCTATTACACTGGGCAAATTTTCCGTGGATCTTCAGTCAAACCACGATTTCCGCTGGCGTGGTCCTCATTTGTTTCTTGTTATTGCTGCTGATGATGATGGTGAGCAATACCGTCGTCCTTCGGTGAAATCTACCGTAGCTTTGGAAGATCGTGGACACGTCAGAAAACCACGGAAATATCAGAACCACGCCAGCGGAAATCGTGGTTTGACTGAAGATCCACGGAAAGGCGGAAAGGAAGGCCTGATAGAAGATAATGTAATGAAGAAAGGAAATGGAGAACGGAGGCCGGTGATTGGACACGGTCACTCCCACCCAGACCCACCTGCGTGTCCACGAGTCTACTGAACCCGTCCCAGGTGGTGTTGCCCGGCTCGGGGGCGGGCTGCGGGTCCTGGAGGCACGCTGGGGAGGGGAGGGGGTTGAAGGGGAATAAGAAGATCTACATAACCAACTAGCACCAAAGTTATAGCCTTGACCTCCCACCCTGTTAGTCACCCACTCACTCGGCCACCCACCCGCCCAGCCAAGCAGCCAACCATCCACCCAGCCAGTCTCTCAGTCAGTTAGCTAACCAGTCTCCCGGCCAGCCAGACACCTACACAACCAGTCAAACAGTAACCACCCCACCCGGCCAACCAGTTAACCAGGCAAATAGCCAACCACCCAGCAAACCAACCACCTATCCACTCATCCAGCCAGCCAGCCAGAAAGCCAATCAATCACCCAGTCTCCAAGTCATCGACCCATCCATCCAAACACCCAACCAGCCAAGTAATCACCCAGGAAACCCACCATCCAGCGAACGAGTCAGACAGCCCTTCAGCCAGACAGGAAAACAGTCACTCAGCCAAGCACCCAGTCAGGAAGTGTGATGCATCAACGCTACACCCCTTCAAAAAAAAAAAAAAAAAAAAAAATACACCCACACATCTACACCTCATGCACACCCATTTACCTAACTCCCCCATCCACCCACCCACTGACACCCCTCCACACACACACACACAGCTCACCCTTGTAGCACCCAAAGCCCGGCTCGCTGAGGATCCACCCGTCTTCCTCCTCACAGTGCTGGGTGGCGTTGGTGTTGGACAAGGGGGACACGTAGCCATCGGGACACATGTAGAGAAACTCGTCGCTGACCCAGTACGGGGCGGAACTCGGGGCATATTCGACGGTGGCGTTGTCGGGGGTTGGGAAAGGCTCAGCGTCGGGGCAGGCTGGGAAGGGGAAAGGGAAGAGTTGGGAAAGGGGAAAGGGAAGAGTTGGGAAGGGGAAAGGGAAAGGCTTGGGGAGGGTAAGGCAAGACAGGGGTGAAAGTCCTCCTCCTCCTCCTCCTCCTCCTCCTCCTAACCCTCCTTCCTACTCCCCCTCCTCTTTTCACCTTCTATTCATTCCTTGAGTTAGCAAAGGGAATACGGAAGGCATGAGAGGCCGGCCAGGCTAAAGAAATGCAACGCCGTCAAAGTAATGTGAAGGTAAAAGGGATCACGGGCTGGACTGAAGGATGGACCTCGCTCCCTAAAAGTGCTGTGAATGCGGAAAACCTGCAGCACTGGTTTAAGAGTAGAACAAATAGTTTCTTTTTCATGGGTAGGATATTAACCCAGTATAGCAACGACGGGCCAAATTTGTGGCTTTACCATGTAGCAGCGACGGGCCAAATTTGTGCCATGATATAAACCCCCCCAAAATAGATGATGCATAAACTGATCACAAATGCTTTGATATATATTATGAAATGGTTTGTGTGAGTAATGATTTCTTCTCATTTTTCTCGCTTAGAGGGACCAATAAGAAACATGATCCCCGCTGCTACCAGGTTAATCTCTCCCCCTCTGCTTCCTAGTTGGCTACATATTGAATCCTTTGAACACTCCAGAGGGACTTACATTTTTAGCATAAAGTAATAATGATAATAATAGCAATGGTAGTAATAATAATGATGATGATGATGATGATGATGATGATAACCGGAACTGATCTCTCTTCTGGCCATTCATCTCTAAACCAAAACACCACGTAAAATCATCACCACCATCACCACCATCATCACTACTATCACCCCCATCACCATTATAACCATCACCTTCATCTTACCACCACCACTATCACCACCCTAACCACCATCACCATCACTAAAACACCAAGTCACTTCCATCACCACTATCACCACCCTCATCACCATTACCACTATAACCACTGCCAGCACCATCCTCATCACCACTATCACCACCATCACCTTCACCTTACCAACACCACTATCCTCCTCCTTTTTTCTATCTTTCTCTTCTTTTTCTTCTGCTTCTAATCCTCCTTCTCTTTCTCTCATTTCCCTCCTCGTCCTCCTTTTTTTTTCTCTACCACTCAATCACTACCACTGTAACCACCATCACCATCACCAGTCACTTCCACCACCACGTCATCACCACCCTCATCACCACGCAGGGACTCACGGATGCGGCAGGTGAGGAAGGAGGTGTTGAGCGTCGTCCACTCCCCGTCATCCTCGCAGGTGACGATTATGGTGTCATTGAGGTCGGGGAAGGTGTGGTTGGTGGGGCAGGTGAAGTTTACCTGGGAGAAAGGGTTGGACATGTAAATATAAGGTACAAAATATACACATAGGTAGTATAGTTTAGCGGGCTTTTTTTATTATTGTTTCCTTTTTTTGTGCCCTTGAGCTGTCTCCTTTGTTGTAAAAAAATAAAATAAATAAACAGGTGAACTGACAGGTAGACAGGTAGATAAACAGACAGACAGACATTGGGAAATAAACAGATAGACACAGGCAGTTTGACAGATAGACAGACAGGAAGACACAGACAAACAGACAGACAGGTGAAATGGCAGACAGACACATACAGACAGGCATACACACCTACAAACCAACCAACAGACAGAATAATTGACTGACAGACACTAAGACAAATGTTACACCTGCACTAGACAGCCTACTTTTTTTTCTTTTTTTATCTCACTAGAGTATTTTTAACTCATCTTTTCTGGCAGGTGACATTAACAGACAAAAAATGACAAGCAACATGAGCACTAACAGACAAAAAATGACAAGCAACATGAGCACTAACAGACAAAAAATGACAAGCAACATGAGCACTAACAGACAAAAAATGACAAGCAACATGAGCACTAACAGACAAAAAATGACAAGCAACATGAGCACTAACAGACAAAAAATAACACTTATACAGAAACAGGCAAAACCAACAGGTAGACAGGGGCCGATACCAATGAGATAACAGTGAATGAGTTTTGTGAACGGGTACAGGCTGACGCAGAGCAACATTAAGAGGTACAATATAACAGGTAACACTAACAGGTGAGGCGGCTAACCAAACGTAACACAATCAAATAAGCACGGCAGGTAATCCCTTCGACAAACCGACAAAAAAAAAAAAATAAATAAATAAATAAAAAAAAAACATCAGAAATATAAATGATGGAAAATAATAAAGCAAATCAGTTTATTTTTTTCAGCCTTCAGTAAACGACCTTAACTTTACTGGAACTTCAAAGAGGCAGAGCAACAAGGGGGAGGAGGGGGGAGAGGGGGTGAGGGGTATACACCTGACACACACCTGGTAAAAGTATTCATTAGAAGACCTGAATAAAATTAGCTCACTCCACACCCCCGATGCCTCACCCACCCACCCCCGCTGAGTCCACATTCATAAGCCTATAAGGGAATGGATAAAAGGGGAATAAAGAGAGACTGGGCTAAGAAGGTAGACGAGGCTTGAATGGAAAATGAGAGGTGATTGCAGCGTTAATACCTGGGAGTAGAGGTAGACAAGGCCGAGTGGTCACGTGTAGCCGCTAGACGACACAGATTTAACACGGAAACATAGACTTAAAGGGACACACACACACACACACACACACACACACACAGGTATATAAGCAGCCACAGACACATATGCAAAACAAAAAACAGACTTAAATGGACACACACACACACACACACACACACACACAGTATCCAGATTAAAAAAATATTGACTTAAATAAGGATACATACACAACAGAGACGCTGATGAGCAAGCATTTTTCTCATTTATTTTTGCCCTTGAGCTGCTTCCTTTACTGTAAAAATAAACACACACACACACCCACACACACACACACACACACACACATAAACATCAGACAGGCACACATATACGAACAGACAAACCGACACAGACAGACATACACAGACAAGCAGACAGACACATACACAGACAAGCAGACAGACAAACCAACACAGACAGACAGATACACAGACAAGCAGACAGACAAACCAACACTGACAGACGGATACACAGACAAGCAGACACACAAACAGCCAGCCAGACAGGTAAACACTCCACCCACTCACCTGCGTCCCGACAAGCCTGGTTAGTTCGTCCCACGAGGAGGTGACGTTGTCCCTCACGTAAGGAGGATCGTCCGGGCACACTGAAACAAAAAACACAGGACTATAGAATGTGGAAGGTAAATGGGCAAGCCAGTCAGTCAGTCAAGTAAATCAGTGGGTCAGTAATTCATTTAGTTGTTAAGTCAGTAAAGTCAATCAGTTTCAAGTCATTCAGTCAGTCAATAATTCATTCATCTGTCTATTCGTTTAGTGAGTAAGTCAGTCAAGTCAGTCATAAATCATTGTCAGTCAGTCAGTCAAAGTCAATCAGTTAATCAGTCAGTCTGTCGGTAAGTCAAACAATTCATTCACTCCTTTAGTCAGTTGGTCAGTCAATCAGTCAGTAACCCATTCAATTGGCCAGTCAGTAAATACATTAAAAAGTCAAGCAACTTCGTCAGTCAGTCAGTCAGTCGTTTAGTCAGTTGGGAAGCAGGCAAGCCAGTCATTCAGTCTGTTGGTAAGTAATTCAGGACACAGACGCGATTTTTAAAAGTGTGATATGAACCAAGAGAAAAAAAACCTACGTGCAGTTTCATTTTAGATGCAAGTGTAATGAACCAAAGGAAAAGAAACATAAATTAAAAGTTTCACACCAGATTCGAGTGTTCTGAACCAAAGGGAAAGGGACATAAGTAGAAAGTGTCACATCAGATTTTAAAGTGTTCTGAACCAAAGGGAAAGGGACATAAGTAGAAAGTGTCATATCAGATTTTAAAGTGTTCTGAACCAAAGGGAAAGGGACATAAGTAGAAAGTGTCACATCAGATTTTACAGTGTTCTGAACCAAAGGGAAAGGGACATAAGTAGAAAGTGTCACATCAGATTTTAAAGTGTTCTGAACCAAAGGGAAAGGAACATAAGTAGAAAGTGTCACATCAGATTCAAGTGTTCTGAACCAAAGCGAAAGGAACATAAGTAGAAAGTGTCACATCAGATTTTAAAGTGTTCTGAACCAAAGGGAAAGGGACATAAGTAGAAAGTGTCACATCAGATTCAAGTGTACTGAACCAAAACGACAGAGACACACCAACCGTTCCATTTCAATTAAAGATCAATCTCCTTACATGAAAAATCCCAAGAACGAGAGGTACGAGGTTATCAAGAGGAACAAACAGCGACCAAACGAGAAATGGACGATCAAGGGAAGCTGTTTTTCGCAACATTCATGACGACGAAGAATTTTCCTGACAACGAGGAAAATGGAAATCCTGGTACACAGACGCTACGATTTTTATTCTCTGACGCTCGAACGATGCACAGAGATAAGAGTACGAAGGGGATGAGTGAAGGGGAATGGAATAACGCGATGTGAGGCGAAAAATTGAGTTAGTGAAGTGAAGATACGAAGGTGAAGATACGAAAAAGGCAGAACACAGCGGATGAATAAAAAGAGAAAGAAATCGCAGAGAAAAATGAAAACAAGAAACAAGATGACGGGAAAATATTCGCTGTTTCTTGGACGGATGGATACGAAAAGGAGGTCATCAAATACATGAAAAAAAAAAAAAACAGGCGGATCAATTTAGAGCGGAAAGGAAAAGAAAGAAAAAAAATGAAAAAGATACGAGGGAGAAATTAAAACAAACAGGATGAGTACCAAAACAAAGGAGCATCAGATAAACAAAACAAAACAAGTAGAAAACAAAAGGACGCCAATTACGCGCACAAAAAAAAAAAAACAGAAAAAAACAGACACATTAACTAAAGCGGAAAGAAAAAGAAAAGAAAAAAAGAAAAAGATGAGAGGAGGAAAACTATACAATCAGAATATGGACAAAAACAAGGGATAAAATAATAGGAACAAATGGAGAGCGACATCTAGAGAGAGAAAAACGAGGAATGATGAAAAGGGGAATGAAAGGGACACAAAACGAAGACATAATGAGCAATAATGATGATAATGATGATAAAAAAAAACGTAGAGTAGTGGGAGTCTAAGAGGATGCCGAGTAGAGTAAGAGGATAACGAGCAGTGTAAGAGGATGAACGGGAGCTGAACCAACGAACGAACTAACAAAAATGGATGAGGAAGGGAAGGGAAGGGAAGGGAAGAGGATGACGGATGGATGGATGGGAATGGATGGTCTGGAGGCGGGGCAGAGGCGACAACAACAACAACAACAACAACAACAACAACAACAACAACAACAACAACAACAACAACACGTAATTGACAGTGCTCTTTCGGCCACCTCTTCGGATTTTTTACAGGAGCAGCGAGTAGCGAGCTTTTTTTATTGTTGTTTCCTTTTTTTTTTGTCCCCTTGTGCTGTCTCCTTTGCTGTAATAAAACAAAAACAAAACAAAAACAATGGGTGGGTGTAATAAACCATCCTAGAGGGGCTATTACACTGGGCAAATTTTCCGTGGATCTTCAAGCAAACCACGATTTCCGCTGGCGTGGTTCTCATATTTCCGTGGTTTTCTGACGTGTCCACGATCTTCCAAAGCTACGGTACAGATTTCACCGAATGACGACGGTATTACGCACCATCATCAGCAGCAGCAATAACAAGAAACAAATGAGAGCCACACTAGCGGAAATAGTGGTTTGACTGAAGATCCACGGAAAATTTGCCCAGTGTAATACTCCCTTTAGATTGAGGATGAAGTAAGGGGAGGAGGGTAAGGGGAGGTGCCTAAGGGGTCCAGTGCTTGTGGTGTGGGGGGGGGGAGTCTGAAGGGGCTGGAGGGGAGTACGGGAGGGGTGAGAAGCGATATATAGGAGGGGAGGGGTAAGCTAGAGGGAGGAGGCTAAGGGGAGGGTCTTTATTATGGGGTCTAGTGCTTGTATGTGAGGGAGTTTAAAGGGGCTGCAGGGGAGAAAGGGGAGAAGGGTTAAGGGTCCGCCAGGTGACAAGGTGAAGGGGGACTCACGTGGGTAGCAGTCCAGGTCGTCTTCCTTGTACGTCCATGTGTAGTTCGTCTCACACATCACCTCCACTTCAGTCCGCGGCTCCTCGCACAGCTGTATGTAGAGAGAGGTAGAGGTAGGCAGGAGGAGGTAGAGGTAGACAATTATAGGTAGAGGTAGAAGTTGAGGTTAGAGGTGAAAGTAGATAAGTTGAAGTTAGAAGTAGAAATAGAGGGAGAGGTAGATGGGTAGAGGGAGAGAGAGAGAGGTAGACAGGTAGAGAGAGAGGGATAGATGTTACGGGTAGAGGTTGACAAGTAGAGGTAGAGAAGCAGATGTAGAGGAGGTAGAGAAGTATAGTGGGAGGTAGATCAGTAGAGGCAGAGATAGGGAAGTTGAGGTAGAGGTAGACAGTTATACGTAGAGGTAGAAGTCGAAGTTAGAGGTAAAAGTAGAAAAGTTGAAGTTAAAAGTAGAAATAGAGGGAGAGGTAGACAGGTAGAAATAGAGGGAGAGGTAGACAGGTAGAGAGGAAGAGGTTGAGGTAGAGAAGTAGAGGTAGACAGGTAGAGAGAGATACAGGTAGAAAAGTAAAGTTGGAGGTAGAATTAGAGGTAGAGGCTCTATTGTTTTCTCTCTTTGTTGCCCTTGCGAAACTTCCATTGCTGTAAAAAAAAAAGTATCCCCTTCGCTCCCAAACACAAACACAACCACCAACAACATACAAACCAACTGACCCCTCCTCTCCCCACCCCCCCCGAGACACAAACAAACAAACAAACTCCTACCTCCAACCGCATCCGCCCACCCCCCTAAAAGGTGAGCCACAGGTATATAGACGCAACAGGTGAGCCAGACTTCCTTACCTCTCGGGGCGGGATGAAGGTGCCGGGCTGACAGGTGTAGGTAAGGTTGTGTCCCACCTGCCGTGTGCCATTTCCTTGAGTCATGTTGGCTCCGGGACTGGGTGGGTCCTGAGTACAGGCTGGCGGAGGGGAGGAAGAAGAGGGGAGACTGAATGAAAAGGAAAGAGGGAAATCAAGGAAGATGCGATGAAAAGAAAGCCTGACGGGGGAGAAAGAAGGATGATCAAGTAAAAATGGAAGAGGGAGAAGGAAGATAAGATAATAAGAAAGTGAAAATAGATAAAAAAAAAAAAAGACTGACAGGGAGAGGAAGACGAAGGGAGATTATATAAAAAGAAAACCTGACGGGGAGAGGAAAAGAAGGAAGATTAAATGAAAAGAAAGCTACATAAGGGAAAGGAAAAGACAGGAAAATTACATAAAAATGAAGACTGACAAAAAGATGGAAAAGGAAGATTAATGGAAAGAAAACCTGACGACGAAGAAGAGGAAAAGAAAGGAAGAATAAATGAAAAGACACTGACGGGGAAGAGGAAAAGGAAGGAGTAAGTAAAGAGAGAAATTAATAATAAAAAAATAGAGAGGAAGGAAGAAAAGTAAGCAGGAGTGGAAAGCTGGCATAAGAAAAAGGCAAAGAAAAGAAAAATAAGAGGGGATGAAGAAAGGAAAACAACAGGAAAGAAGAAAAAAGAAAACAGCAAAAGGGGACGTAAAGAAAACATAAGAAAATGGGACAAAGTGAGAAAAAGAAATTGACTAAGAGATGCGAAGTAAAATTTAAAAAAACATGAGGTAAAGAAAATTGTAGGTAAAGAAAAGAAAGAAAAACGAAAAGTAGGGAAGAAGGAGGAGGTGAGGAAATGAAAGAACAAGAAAAGGAAAAAGCAAAGAGTCAGAAAAAGTGTGGAAGAGGCAAAAGGTCAGGAGAAAAAGATAGAGAAAAAAAAGAAAGAAGGAATTGAAAGTAGGAGGTGAGGAAAATATAAAAAAAGGATGAGTAATAGGGAAAGAGCGAAGGGTGAAAAGGAGAAAGGTAAGGAGATAAAGACAAAGACAAGATAAGAACGAAGGGTAAGGAGGAAGAGAAGAGAAGAGAAAACAACAGCTTAGGAAAAGGAAAGACAAAATGAGGCGTAGGTGGAGTTGCCAGGTAAGGTGAGCACAGGTAGGAGGCAGGTGAAAGGAGAAAGGTGAGGAGATAAACACAAAGAAAAGATAAGAACGAAGGGTAAGAAAGGAGGAAGAGAAGAGAATAGAAAACAACAGCTAAAGAAAAGGAAAGATAAAATGAGGCGTAGGTGGAGTTGCCAGGTAAGGTGGGCACAGGTAGGAGGCAGGTGAAAGGTGAAAGGTGAGGGGACGCGAGGAGAGAGGAGAGATGTTGGAGGGAGGGATAAGCAGACTAACCTTGACAGCATGGACAGGGAGATAAGATGGAGGAAGAAGAGGAGGAGAAGGAGGAAGTGAAGAACAAGAACAACAAGAACAACAACAAACTCCTCATTTTTAATCACCCCTCTCGTGCTCCAAAACATCCTACTTTCTCCTCCTCCTCCTCCTCCTCCTCCTCATCCTCCTCATCCTTTTCTTCCAGCACTCATTAACCTCCTTCTCCAACGCTTCTCCTCCTCCTCCTCCTTCTTCCTCTTCCTAATCCTCCTTCTCCTCCTCCTACTTCTCCTGCCCCAATTCCTGCTCATTTTCTCCGTCTTCCCCCTCCTCCTCTTCCTCCTCCTCCTCCTTCTTTTCCTCCAACACACATTAACCTCCTTCTCCAACGCTCCTCCTCCTTCTTCCTCTTCCTAATCCTCCTTCTCCCCCTATTTCTCCTCTTCTACTCCCACTTCCTGCTCGTATTCCTCGTCTCCCCCGCCCTCTTCCTCTTCCTCCCCCTCCCACTCACCCTCGTAGCAGAACCACTCCTCCCAGCCCATCTCGGAGCACCTGAGGGCCCCGGAGGTGTCGTCGAGGTCGTACAGGAGGTGGTTGTCCGGGCATGTCACAATCACGGTCTCGTTCACGGTGTAGATTTCCGAGGCGTTCCAGTTCGTTGTAGCGTTGGCGACGGTGGGCTGCCCGACGCACACTGCGGGGGGAGGTAAGGTTAGGGGCGTATGTTAGTGTTACGCGTGGCCTAGGTGCTCATCTCCGACACATAGGCCCTTGAGTTTGTCGTGGGAAGGTTATGTTGGAATGAGAAGAGATGAGAAGAAATGTGTTTATTGAAAAGAAAGAACCTACATACAAGTCCACATGGGGAGAGGAAAATACATACATACATACATACATACATACATGAGGAATATCTCAGGTAAAGGATGAATGCGAGCGTGGGAGGAAGGCTGACAGGTGTGTGTGTGTGTGTGTGTGTGTGTGTGTGTGTGTGTGTGTGTGTGTGTGTGTGTGTCAGAATACATACACGAAGGAGATCAGTGATGCAGAGAAGAGCTGGAGGAGGAGGAGGAGGAGGAGGAGGAGGAGGGAAGTAAATAGCGGATGGAGGAAAGGAAGGAGAAAATCAGCAAGGAATGAAAGCAAGCGATTTGGAATACGGAAGTGAGAGAAGGGAGAGAGAAGGAGAGGAGGGAGATAGGAGGGAGAAGTGGAGGGAAAGTGTGGGTAATGGAGGAAAGAGATCAGCGGGGCACTAACCTGAGAGAAAAATGCGGGAGGAAGGAAGGAAGGAAGGAAGGAAGGAACGCAAGGAAAAGAGAGAGTAAGAGAGACTGAAAGATAATAGAGAGAGACAGAGAGGAAGTGAGGGAAAAGGAGAGAGAAAGGTGGAGGGTATTCTAGGTAATGGAGGAGAGAGAAAATAGGAGAGTAAATGGGGCACTAACCTGAGAGAGAGAAAAACAGGAGGAAAGAAAGACAGATGGAAACAAGGATACGAGAGAGAGAGAGAGAGAGACGGAGAAAAAATAAGGAGGAAGGAGAGGAGAGAGGGTTTGTGTGTAATGGAGGAAGGAGCGAGAGGGGGCACTGACCTTAGAAACTATTATAGAAGGAACAGGTGAAGAGATACAGAGAGAAAGTGTGACAGAGAGACAGGAGAAAGGAATTACCAAGAAGCGTGAATCGGCAACTATGCTCATAATGGAGGATAGAACGAGAGGGGGAACTGACCTTAGAAATTATTATAGAAGCACCACCAGGGTCATAAACGTACCTCTGGAAATGCCCAATACCCCCTCAAAAAACCCTGTCAAATGTGAGTGTGTTAGCGGCGAAGCGTTTGAGAATATCCTCCTTGGCCCCGTGACGAGAGAGAGAGAGAGAGCAAGGTGTCTCTTTATAAACAAGCAGACAAGACTGGCAGATCTCACTTCGGTCCCGCCATGAAATTCAGCGCCCGGCTCCCGACAGACTTATAACCGGCTTAGGTGAGATGAGGGAAAGTTGGTCGGCGTCAATCTTCCTTCGTATTCTTATCGAGCATGCAAGTTGTGAGCTGTTGTGAGGGCGGGAGCAGGGGGAGGGAAGGAGGGAGGCCGGAGTATAGAGGGAGGCGAGAGGAAGAGACAGGCAAGAAAAGCGGAAGGATGAAGAAGGGAGATCGACACAGAAGAAAGGAAGCCGAAGAAGAGGAAGGAAAGGAGAGAAATGAGCGAGAGGCAGGAGAGAGAATCAGGAGAGAGATGAATGAGAACGGTAACTAAAGAAGGAAAGGGAGGGAGGAGAGGGAGATGAGGGAGGAAGGAAAGGAAGGAAAGGGGAGACCAAAGGAGAGAGGGAAGAAGGAGAGAGGTAAAAAAACAACGGTAAAAAAAAAGAGGAAATGGAAGAAGGAAGAAATGGTAAAAGAAAATAACCCCGAAACAGGATAGAGAAAAGAGAGAATGGAATGAGGGAGATAAGAGAGAAGGGGCGGGGAGATAACCACGAAAGGAAGAAAGGAAGAGGAAGAGGAAGACTGAGGTTAGGTTGGGTTAGGTTTCACACATTAGGGAAAACAGGGCAAGAGAAGGACAGAGGAAGACACGAGACAACACACATCATTGGCTCACCGTTGCAGGAGCTGAGCTGGGAGGGCTGGAAGGCGAAGCTGTCCCCAGTGGAGTCGGTCTGGGAGCAGGTGACGGTCTGGTTCACGGCGCCGTCCGCTGTGGCCAAGCCGGGCGGACATTCGTAGGTGATGCTGCCGTTGATGTATCGCAGGTCCTCGTCGGTGGTGTTGGTGGCGAGGGGCGAGGGTGGCGGTGGCAGCTCCTCAAGACACACTGCGGGCACGGAGGCGAGTGGGTGTCGGAGGCAGTCAGGGAAAGGAAGGGAGGGAAAATTATAGCTATGTAGATAAATAGATTCACAGATAGGCAGGGGGGTAGATAAGTAGGTAGATAGGTAGTTAACTCCATTCTCGTGTTATAACATTGGTGAAGAGGAATTTGGTGGTCGATTCTTTTTTGTGCACCTAAATTTTGTGACGCTATTGCTCGCTCGAGACGTGCTGTCGATCATAAACAATTTAGATTTGTCCACATTCGTAAAGCCATTGAGTATTTTGAAACATTCGATTAGTTTCCCTCGGAGGCGACGTTTCTCAAGATATAACATGCTGATATGAGAGTCGTTCATCGTCAGGAAGAGATCATTTTTGTTGCCCACCATTAAGAGAGAGAGAAGTAGAAAGAGAAAGAAAATATAAACGAAACGAGAGAATATACACACCTAACCACCTTCATGGCGACCCAAAACTTGAAGGACGCGGGTTTACTTACTGCGGGTCATTTATATTCCACGATATTGGCTATCTGACACCGCGGCCTGAAAAATTACCCCTCCCACCCCCTACCCCAGCCACCCCAGCCACCCCAGCACCCTCCCCTTGCCCCAAACCCCTCCCACCCCCTACCCCAGCCACCACAATACCATCCCCAGCCACCCCAGCACCCTCCCCTTGCCCCAAACCCCTCCCACCCCCTACCCCAGCCACCCCAGCCACCCCAGCACTCTCCCCTTGCCCCAAACCCACCCCCACTTTCCCAGCGCCTTCCACGGTCAGCCACCATCCTCCCCACTCACCCACGATCCCCCCACACCCACTTCCCACCCGCCCCACGTCCCTTACCCTCTCCACAAGTCACTAATACAAATGCCATGCCCAGAGACACCCCACCCCACACACCTGAGACACCCCAGCCCCCACCCCTGGAGACACCCCCAGCCCCCACACCCTGAGACATCCCCAGCCCCCACACCCCTGAGACACCCCCCAGCCCCCCACACCCCGGAGACACCCCCCAGCCCCCCACACCCCTGAGACATCCCCCAGCCCCCACACGCCTGGCAGCCTCCACGCACCACTGAGACACTCCCGGCGTCCTCCAAGACCCTCTCCCCTCTCCCCCTAAACCAAGTCCTCGCCGCAGCCCAAACAGTCTCTTTCACAATCTGACACTCCCCAACATGATACAAAGACTCCCCTTAACCCCTTTAAAACACTTACCCGCCCCCCACTAACTGCTACTGAGTCTCCCAAACAACCACACCACTAAGTTTCCTTCCACACCCCTGCTACCCCCCACTAACTTCCCTAAGCATGGCGAAACTACCCCCACACTCCTTTCAAACACTCCCAGCACACCCTAACCTCCCCACACCCTTATGCCACAATGACCCTCCACTCCCTCCCCTCCTCCACCCTCCAAGCCTCAATTATGATCACTCCCAAAACTACCCACGACAACTTCCCCTCCCCACCCATAGTTCCAACCAACCCCTCATCCCCAGACTCCTCCCCTTAGCATCCTCCTCCTCCTCCTCCCTTCCCTCAACCCCCTTCAAGCTCCCACCATGAAGGACTCCGCCTGCCGCCACTTATTCAGCTACCTGCCGATAACACCTGCCGATAATTGGTATACGTCACACCTGTCGGGGAGAGGCTCGCTTACCTGGGAATATACGTCGAGGGAAGGAGGAGAAAGGAGGAGAGAGGAGGAATGAGGGAGAGGAGGGGAATGGGAGATGAGATGAATAAACTGTGAGGAAGAGATGGAGAGAATAAGAGAGGAGGATGGAAAGGAAGAGAGAGGAGGGATGAAGGTGAGAGAGGAAAAGTGAGAGATGAGATGAATGATAAAGAAGAATGAGAGAGAAGAAAGGGAAGAGAGAGGAGGAGAATGAGATAAGCGGAATAAATAGGAGGAAAGACAGAGGAAGAGAATGAGGGGTAGGAGGGATAATAAAGGAGGAAGAGATACAGGAGGAAAAAGGGTGAGAGAAGAGAAGAATGAGAAATGAGATTATTAAAAAGGAAGAAAGGGGAAGGAAATGAAGGATAATGTGGATAATGAGGGAGAATGAGAGAGAGGAGGAGAGAGGGTGAGAGAGGAGAAGAATGAGAGATGAGATAAAAAAATGGAAGGGAGACGGAAAAAGCGAATGAGAGATAAGATGAATGAAAAGGAAGAAAGAGAAGCAAATGAGATGAGATGATTAAATAGTTGGGAAGACAAAAGAAGAGAATGGGAGATGAGAAGAGTAAAGAGGGAGTAGGCGAGAGGAAGGGCATGAGGTAAGATGAAGAAAAAGGGAGGAGGAGAGATGGAAAGGGCAAGGAATAGGGTGGAATGGGAGAGATAAGCACGGAAGAAGAGAAAAAGGAGAGAATATGGAAGATTATAAAAATGGAGAGGGAGAGGATAATTAATATCTTAACCCGGTAGCAGCGACGGGCCAAATTTGTGGCTTTACCGTGTAGTACCAGCGACGGGCCAAATTGCTGCCATGATATAAACCCCCAAAAATAGATGATGCATAAAGTGATTACAAATGCGTTGATATATATTATGAAATGGTTTGCGTGAGTGATGATTTTTTTCTCATTTTTCTCGCTTTAAGAAACATGATCCCCGCAGCTACCGGGTTAAAATACACAACAAACAAACAAACATGAAACTAAAATCAAGAAGTAAAAGTCTTCTCTCCATTCCTCTTTGCGCACTAGGTTATTTTTCCTCTTCGGATATTTTGTAAGGCGCCAATATTCTACACCGTATGTTGGGCCTGGCGGGACGACGCACCGACTGCACGCATTCTGCAACTCACCCTCGGCCATGTAACAATCGTGCAGCTCCGGGAACCAGGCCCCGGCGACGCCCAGGCAGGTGAGAGTCTGGTTCCTCCTGCTGGTGTTGCCCTCCACGAAGTAGCCTACGTTACACCTGGTGCCGGGAGGAACGAAAATGAAGTGTTAGGCGCTCCAGGTAATACACAAGAGCCATTAATTAAGCAGTTTTCCTCGTTCTTTATCAGTGTTAATGTTGTGAGTTTGTCCAAGTCATTCTAAGCTGTGGTGGCGGAGGTTATCATGCTACCAATGTATTTCATTTTTACAGTAAAGGATGTACATGAAGGGCAAAACAAAACAAAAAAGAGCCCACTAAGCACAGCACCTAGAAAAGCAAATATAATTGAGTGGATAGATAATATATAGTGAGTGAAATAAAGGGTTCACTATAATAATTCAAACTGTAGGAGGTAAAAGTAGTATAAATTGAGTTAATCTACGTGACAAGTACTAGCATGACCTTAGGAAGAACCACGCAATGAAGAATTCACCAAGAAACTTTACTACAATAATTCAATAAACTTAAACGGACAAGCCCAACCCACTCCCACCCAACAACAACCAATCACATGTCCTTGCAGGGTGGAGGGGGCGGAGACTACCATCCAGCTAACCAATGACGCGCGCCTGAGGAGGGAGAGGGCGGGGCTTGCACGCCGAGGGAAAGTGAACAGCTGTAAGGGGAAGCGTACGTACCGGTAAGTGATTTTTGAGCCCACTCCAGTGTCACTGTTCGCATCCAAAGACATGTTGGCCGAGGGAGCCGGGGTGTTGTTGAAGCAGCCTAGGGGGGGGGGGAGAGCGAGAGAGAGAGAGAGAGAGAGAGAGAGAGAGAGAGAGAGAGAGAGAGAGAGAGAGAGAGAGAGAGAGATCAGTAATATAAGTAATAACTCCCCCCTTTTTATTCTTCTCCTTATTTCATTGTCACTTTTGTTTTTTTGTAGCCATGTCTGCTTACATAAGGGGCACATATCACTTTTTATTTTATTTTTGATGCACTCTCATAATAATAATAATAATAATAATAATAATAATAATAATAATAATAATAATAATAATAATAAAAATAATAATAATAACTGTAGTAGAGGTATCAACATCAACGCAAATGGATTAATTGGCAAGCTGATCAAATGGCTGACTAGTTTGATGTGTCAGAATTAAAACTAAACAAAACAAAATGAACATAACGGGCTACATTAAGTACAGCAATCCACCTTTTATTATTTTTTTTTAACTTGGCGACCCAGAACTCAAAATATAACTTCTGGGGGTAATAATAACCAGGTTTTAGGTCACAGTTTTTCGTATTAGCGTTTCCTGTTTGTTTGTTTTTCACTATTGTATTTTTTGATCGGTGGAAGCTGAATGAATGGCGTTGACTACACTCTAAAGCTGCGTTAGTTTCAACAGGCTTTGTGTGTGTGTGTGTGTGTGTGTGTGTGTGTGTGTGTGTGTGTGTGTGTGTGTGTGTGTGTGTGTGTGTGTGTGTGTGTTCGATTGATATTTGTTTTTTGTTGTTATTTGTTTGTTTGTTTTGCCCTTCAGCCGCTGTTAGCCACCGCCTCCTTTAATGTAAAAAAAAAAAGGACTTATTTTTTGCTTTTTTGTGTGTTATTGTTTTTCGCCCATTGATCCGCTTCCAGTTATGCAAAAAAATATATAAAAAAAAAATAAAAACATACGAGGCCGCCTGTCGCTCTCCGGTCCTTACCCTCGGGAAGAAACAGCTGACAAATGGCGTGTGAGGCGGTCCCGGCGTCTAGCGTGGCGGGGCTCAGCGTGGGGGCGTTGGCGGGGTCGGGGGGCACCGTCAACACCCGCCAGTGGTCTCCGTCTGACGTGGTCGCCGCGCCCTTCACGTCGTCGTCAGGAGAGAACAGCCCACCGCCGCTCCAGTTCCCGTGGCTGACGAAGGGAAGGAGGGGAAGGGGAAGTTGACTAGGGGCGGCTTTCACAGTTACTTCGTTTGTTTTGATCGTTACCAATGGCTGTTATCGCTGCTATAGTATTTCCACTTAAAATGGCCGATGGGGTAGTGGCGGCTGCGGGGTTAGCCTAGCCCCGCACCTTACCACATTCTCTCAACACCTCTCGCTTCCTCTGCAGCCGCCACTACCCCATCGGCCAGTTTCACGTGGAAAACTATAGCGTCGATCGCCGCCATTGGTAACGATCAAAGCAAACACTCACTCAGTAACAAACGTAAATCAAGTGACTGCGAAAAAGAGGTCATGATGGAAAGAGTGAACGATTAATATAAAAAGTGCTGACTAACTAAGCCCGCCGCCGCTCCAGTCCCCGAGGCTGACGAAGGGAAGGTAGGGAAGGGTATGTTGACGAAAGCACTCAGTAACAAACGTAAATTAAGTGACTGCGTAAAAGAGGTCGTGAAGGAAAGAGTGAACGATTAACCCGTACGCTGCGAATGGCATGGATTTGGCCTTCACTGGTAGCCTGGTAACATCGAGTCCCAGGTCTTTCTCTGCCTCTGTGGTGGATAGTGGAGTGTTTCCCATGTGGTATTGGTGTGCTGGATTTCCCCTCCCACGGTGCATGCTATCTCTCTTTACAACCCCGAAATGTTCTCTCTGTTCATGTTTAGTGGCGGAAATGAAAGCGACAGTGTATGTAAGAGAGGTGCAATGACGGGGACAGGTGAGGGACTGGGGCAGGTGGGCGGCTCGAGGGGACTTGTAGCAGCACTCACGCGTCGTTGAGGCCGAGGATGACTTCTCGAGGCTGACTCAGGTTGCCGCCGTTTGTCTTCAGTTCATCCTCCTGAAAGAGAACAGACAATACTTTTCAGGGTGACTTTAACATTCATATTCCCTATTGTCGGTTCGTTCCCCAATCTCCTCTTGAATAAATACGTTAATAAAGAAATGAAAAAAAAACAGAAAGAGAATGGAAGGAAATTAATTCTCTCTTTTTCAGGGTGACTTTTACATTCTTATTCCCAATCTTCGGTTCGTTCCCCAATCTCCTCTTGAATAAATAAGTTAATAAAGAAATGAAAAAAAAAGACAGAAAGAGAATGGAAGTAAATGAATTCTCTTTTTTTTTAGGGTGATTTTTTACATTCTTATTCCCAATCTTCGGTTCGTTCCCCAATCTCCTCTTGAATAAATAAGTTAATAAAGAAATGAAAAAAAAAGACAGAAAGAGAATGGAAGGAAATTAATTCTCTCTTTTTCAGGGTGACTTTTACATTCTTATTCCCAATCTTCGGTTCGTTCCCCAATCTCCTCTTGAATAAATACGTTAGTAAAGAAATGAAAAAAAAAAGACAGAGAATGGAAGTAAATAAATTCTCTCGTTTCTAGGGGGACTTTTTATATTCATCTTAATATTCGGTTCGTTCCTCAATCACCTCCAAAATAAATAAGTTATAAAGATGTGAATAAGAAGGAAAAAGAAAGAAGAAAAGAAAAAAGAAAGAAAGAGAAAGAAGGAAAGACAAGAAAAAGAAAAAGAATGGGAAACATTTTTTTCTCTATCTCTATCTATCTATCTATTCATCTATCTATCTATCTATCTCCTATTCTCCCCCTCTCCCACTCCCCTTCTCTCCCACTCTCCTTCTCTCCCTTTCCCTTTCTCTTCCTCTCCCCCTGCCCGTTACTCACCCTGACGCTAAAAGAAGGAAAGAAAAAATATGTAAGAAAACGCTCTCTCTCCTTCTCTCCTCCTATTCTCCCCCTCTCCCACTCCCCTTCTTTCCTTCTCTCCCACTCTCCTTCTCTCCCTTTCTCTTCCTCTCCCCCTGCCTGTTACTCACCCTGACGCTAAAAGAAAGAAAGAAAAAGTATGTAAGAAAACGCTCTCTCCTTCTCTCCTCCTCTCCTTCTCCCCCTCCCCCTCACACACATACTCACCCTAACCATCCGTGCGAAGAAGTCCAGCTTATCCAGGCGCTGTGGGTAGGCCAGGGAGGCGCGCTGACCGGCACACTTCTTCAGCGCCTCCACCACGCCGTCCACTGAAGACACCACTGAGTAACACAAGCCGCCGTGATTCTTGTACTTTTCAGGGCACGCAGCTGGAGGAGGGGAGGGGCGGGAGGTCATGTTACTTGGGGCTTTCTGAGTGATGGTAGTGGTGGGGTAGGGGGGGGTAGTAGTAGTAGTAGTAGTAGTAGGAGGAGGAGTAGGAGGAGTGATAGTAGTAGTAGCAGTAGTAATAGTAGCAGTAGTAGTAGTAGTAGTAGTGGTAGGAGGAGGAGGACGAGGACGAGGACGAGGAGGACGAGAAATAAAAGCAGTAATAACAACAATTCCCGAAATACTAATAACAATCCCAGAAGAGAACAAAAAAAGAACCTCTCATGCTACACCCAACGCTACCAAAACCAAGGCAGGCGTCCCACCAAACCCCAAACACCCGCGGCAAGGACTCACGCGGGAGCTGGCAGAGGCTTTTTTCGTACTCCGCGCTGCCGGCACAGTCCACCAACTTGTAGGTACTTTGGACCTCCGTGGCCACACAGTGTAGTTTGCCGTTTACCTGCAGGGTTGGGAAGATGTCAGACAGGTTTCTTTTTTTACAGTATAGGATGCAGCTGAAGGGCCAAGACAAAAGCAAATGACAAAAAGCCCACAAAGCGATGGTCTAGTACAGGGAGCAGAAACAGAGGTCAAAAAGAGAGGTTAATTTAGGATGGAGGTGTGTCTTGTTACGCCCCTCTTTTTTTTTTAACAGTTATAGTATAGGATGCAACTCAAGGGCCAAGACAAAAACAAATGACAAAAAGCCCACGAAGCGATGGTCTAGTACAGCGAGGAGAATGAGAGGTCAAAATGAGAGTCAGTTTTGGATGGAGATATGTCTTGTTAAGCCCCTCTTTTTTTTAAGTTATAGTATAGGATGCAACTCAAGGGCCAAGACAAAAACAATGACAAAAAGCCCACAAAGCGATGGTCTAGTACAGCGAGGAGAATGAGAGGTCAAAATGAGAGTCAGTTTTGGATGGAGGTGTGTCTTGTTACGCCCCTCTTCTTTTTTTTCTTTTTTTTTACAATATATAGGAAGCAGCGTAAGATGACACATGCACAAGACAAATACAAATAACAGTAAAGAGAGGAGAATGAGAGGCCAAGACGAGAAGTAATTTTTGAATGGAGAAAAAAACAAACAAGTCTTGAAGCTGCTAATTAAGAAGCGAAGAACAACTATGAAAAGTATAACCAAAAAAATATTACACCTTCAAAAAGAGTTGCCGCTGATGTTAAAATTTTGGTTGTGTTCATGACGTGTTTGCTGTCAATGTGGTTAAGTTACTGTTTATTGTTCTTCTGTTCTGTGTTTTTCAGTGGTGGTGGTGGTGGTTGTAGTAGATGATGGTGATGATGATGATAATGATGATGACGGAGATGAAATTGACAGTGAGGAGGAGGAGGAGGAGGACTTAGTATAATGACGATGATGATAATGACAACGATAATGATGACAATGAACAAGAATAAAAAAAAACATGACAGAACAATGGCGATGATGGTGATGAAAACTGACGATGAAGAATATAACCACAACCATAACAATAACAATAACAGTGATAACGATGATGATGATGATGGCGATGATGACGGTCCAGGTAACTCACGTCGCACTCCTCGTCCCCTTGTTGACCGGAGCAGGACAGGCCGGAAGGATAACGCGGAAGGATGGTGCCGTTCACCACTCTGTTACGGCGGACAGGTGGGGAAAGGGACGCCAGGTGAGTAGACAGGTAAATACATGGACAGGTAGATAGATAAATAGACTGAGTGGATAAATAGATAGATAGGTAGGTAGGTAGATAGACAGGTAGAGTGACAGACAGGTACATAAGAACGTAAGGAGTCTGCAAGAGACCGGTTGACCTATACAAGGCAGCTCCTGTACACTCAACCCCACCTTACCTCACCATCCATGGCTTTATCTAACCTCTTCTTGAATGTATCTATGGTATTGGCACCCACAACATGGCTCCCAGGCCTGTTCCATTCGTCCACCACTCTGTTGGTGAACCAGTTCTTGCCTATGTCTTTGTTGAATCTGAATTTGTCTAAATTAAAACCATTGCCACGCGTCCTACCTGGCTCTTTCACTCTCAAAATTTTATTGACATACCCTTTATTAAATCCCTTCATCCATTTATAGACTTCGATCAAGCCTCCTCGCAACCTTCGCCTTTCTAGAGAGTGTAGATTTAACTGCTTCAGTCTGTCTTCATAAGGCAAGTTTCTCACCCCCTGAATCATCTTTGTCATCCTCCTCTGTACAGATTCTAACATCTTGATATCCTTTTATAATAGGGGGACCAGAACTGAACCAGAGATAAGGTCTAACTAGTGCTAAGTAAAGTTTGAGGATGACTTCAGCGCTCCTATTGCTCACGCTCCTTGAGATGAAACCTAGTACTCTGTTTGCCCGATTTTTAGCCTGAATGCATTGAGCCCTAGGACGGAGGTCAGCGCTCACTAGGACTCCTAAGTCTCTCTCACGCCCAGACCTGCTTAGAGGAGTGTCATTTAAGGAGTAATTGTGTAAGGGGTTATTCCTACCTACACTCAAAATGCTACACTTCCCGACATTGAATTCCATCTGCCACTTCTCCGCCCACTCATATAGTCTGTCAAGCTCATCCTGGAGAACGGCAGCGTCGCTGTCTGATTGGATTACTCTACCGATCTTGGTATCATCTGCGAACCTACTGACATCACTACTAATTCCTGTGTCCAAGTCATTGATGTAAATAATAAAGAGCAGAGGACCCAGCACCGACCCTTGTGGGACGCCACTCGTAACACTGCCCCATTCAGATTTTTTACCATTGATTTGCACTCTCTGCTTCCTATCACTAAGCCACGCCCTGATCCAGTTCAAAACTTTCCCATCTATGCCGTGAGCCTGTAATTTTAGTAATAGCCGGTGATGAGGGACTTTGTCGAACGCTTTACTGAAATCTAGATATAATGTCATAGTTTTCATCTCGGTCAACTGCCTCGATCACTTTAGTGTAGAAGGACAACAGGTTAGTAAGGCAAGACCTACCCTTTGTGAAACCATGATAAATAGACTAAATGGATAGATAGATAGATAGGTAGGTAGATAGACAGGTAGATTGACAGACAGGTAGATAAATGTAGATATATAAATAGACTGAATGGATAGATAGATGGATAGGTAGGTAGATAGACAGGTAGATTGACAGACAGGTAGATAAATGTAGATATATAAATAGACTGAATGGATAGATAGATAGATAGGTAGGTAGACAGACAGGTAGATATATGTAGATAGATAAACAGACTGAATTGATAGATAGATAGATAGGTAGGTAGGTAGATAGACAGATAGATAGACAGACAGGTAGATAAATGTAGATAGATAAATAGACTGAATGGATAGATAGATAGATAGGTAGGTAGATAGACAGGTAGATTGACAGACAGGTAGATAAATGTAGATATATAAATAGACTGAATGGATAAATAGATAGATAGGTAGGTAGATAGACAGGTAGATATATGAAGATAGATAAATAGACTGAATTGATAGATAGATAGATAGGTAGGTAGATAGACAGGTAGATTGACAGACAGGTAGATATACGTAGACAGATAAATAGACTGAATGGATAGATAGATAGATAGGTAGGTAGATAGACAGGTAGATTGACAGACAGGTAGATATATGTAGACAGATAAAGAGGTAGATGTATGGACGGGTAGATGGATAGGCAAATAGACAGGTAAATAGATAGACAGATATGCAGACAAGTAGATAGACAGATATATAGATAAATAGGTAGATAGGTAGAGATAAATAAACAGGTAGAGATATAGATAGATAGATATACAGAGATAGATAGATAGATACATACATACATACATACATTAACAGGTAAATGAATAGCTTAGTACTGAATCATTTGTCCTGAGAACTTTGTAAGGCCAGAGTTAGCACCACATACCAGTGAAGAAAAGGGATGTATGTCGGCGAGGGCGTACCTGAGGCCGGTGAGGAGTGGCTTGTCGTAAGAGACATTAGTCAGGTAAGACGAGTTGAAGGGCAGCGCCAATGAGGCTCCGCTCCTGTCGGCACAGCTGCGGAGAACCATAGCACCTGGGTCACAAACAAGCTAAAACACACTAATAAAAAGAAAACACAAACACGTACACAAAACATAAGCAGACAATCAAACAGACAAGCATACCGACACACACACACACACACACACACACACACACACACTCGCACGCACTCACTTTAGGGAGGCGGTCGTGGCGTAATACGGTGATTCTGATATTTCCGCGCTACAAAGACATAGGTGCTCTTCGAAGAAACTCTGGAAATCAGCAGGACACACAACTGGGACGAGAGAGAGAGAGAGAGAGAGAGAGAGAGAGAGAGAGAGAGAGAGAGAGAGAGAGAGAGAGAGAGAGAGAGAGAGAGAGAGAGAGAGAGAGAGAGAGAGAGAGAGAGAGAGAGAGAGAGAGAGAGAGAGAGAGAGAGAGAGAAAATTAAATACATTACTGTGCTTTTTTTTTGTATAATACTAAGTTTTTTCACCAAGTCACTAATGAAAAGCCAAAGTGGCGATATTAACATGCTATCGAGTAATGTATTAAGAATCAACACTATACCAGCAAAGGACTCAAGGGATTTAACCCGTGTAGCAGCGATGGACCGAATTTGTGGCTTTATCGTGTAGCAGCGACGGGCCAAACTTGTGCCATGATTTAAACCCCCCAAAATAGATGATAAACAAACTGATCAGAAATGTTTTGATATATATTATGAAATGGATTGTGTGAGTGATGATTTTTTTCTCATTTTTCTCGCTTAGAGGGCCCTTTAGGAAACATGATCCCCGCTGCTATCAGGTTAAAGAGAGAACGGTGACACAAAATACAGAAAACGGAACATAACGAAAAGGGAGATCACGAATTAATTAAACGGAAACGATAACGATAACACAACAAGAGCAGAAAATCGATATCTTAATAGTGCAAAAGTTAGTTAATCAACGAAAACGCGAAGAACCACAAATAAACAACAAAAACACACAAAAAACACAGCTCATGAATAGAATACAAAAAAAAGAGAACACAACAAAAACACACAAAAAAAGAACGACGAAAAAAAAAGGAAAACATCACCACCAATAGAACACAAAAAAGAAAACACAACAAAAACACAGAGAAAAACAAAAGAACGACGAAAAAAAAGGAAAACATCACCACCAATAGAACACAAAAAGAAAACACAACAAAAACACAGAGAAAAACAAAAGAACGACGAAAAAAAAGAAAAACATCACCACCAATAGAACACAAAAAGAAAACACAACAAAAACAAAAACAAAAAACAGGGACCGCAAAATACAACCCACAAGAGAACAGACAACACAAACACCAGAGATCGCAAACAGAACACAAAAAAAGAACAACAAGAACAACGAAAAAAGATCACAAACAGAACACAGAAAATAACAACACAACGAAGACAAAAGAAAACAGATCGCAAATACAACATAAAAGAGAACAGACAACACAAGGATAAGAGATCAGCAACAGAGTACAAAAACGGTAAAAAGAACACAACGTAAACAGAGAGACCACAAACGGGACACAGAAAACGGAAGGGAAACAGAGAACACAGAACACGAACGCAACACTAGAAAATAACAGAGAACAATGAGAAAGAAGACCCCAAATAACACATATAGAAAGAGAGAACACAGATAATTAAATACGAAACAAATAAAACACAGAGAACAATTAGAACACAGATCACATATGAAAAACAAAAATGAACACAAGGAACACAACTAAGAGACCACAAATACAACTTAAGTCCACCCTCTTGAACGCATCGGTCTCCCATTACGACCATTTTTCAGGGCCAGAGAGAAGATTAACCGGGATGTCATGTGTGATTTTCCCGTCCATGGCGTAGAATTCGGGTTAAACTATCACTACGGCCGCAAAAACAGTCCATGAAAATCCCAGCAACTTCTACAAGAGGCTTTTCAAACGGGCGAACTGAGGTGTCGAGACGTTTAGGAATCTCATCAGCTCTCCTCCTCATACTGATAGTTTCCTACCTCTCAAATTCCGCCGCCATGTTGCCTCTCTTTCTATCTTCTATCGATATTTTCATGCTGACTGCTCTTCTGAACTTGCTAACTGCATGCCTCCCCCCCTCCAGCGACCCCGCTGCACACGACTTTCTACTCATCCTCATCCCTATACTGTCCAAACCCCTTATGCAAGAGTCAACCAGCATCTTCACTTTCATCTCTCACGCTGGTAAACTCTGGAACAATCTTCCTTCGTCTGTATTCTCTCCTGCCTACGACTTGAACTCTTTCAAGAGGAGGGTATCAGGACACCTCTCCTCCCGAAATTGACCTCTCTTTTTGGACACTCCTTTGACTTCTATTCAGGAGCAGTAAGTAGCGGGCTTTTTTTATATTTTTCTTTACGCCCTTGAACTGTCTCCTTAGCTGTAAAAAAAAAAAATATATACGGGGTTATAGAGAAACATAGAGCAGAAGATACAGAAAACAGAAAAGACAGAAAATAGAAGAGTCAGAGAACAAAAGAGAGAGAACAGAAGAACAAGATAAGGCGCCACAGACTCACTTTCGCACGGGAGAGAGAGCGTGTCATTCCAGGCGGGAGGCACACCATCACCCTTGTCCTCACACAGCAAGACATTCGACTTCCTGCCGTTCCGTTGCTTCATCATCTCCCCAAGGCAGGTGACGCTGACCAGGGCTCCGGGGGCTCGGCTGATGGGCACGGAGCCTCCCCAGGGCGTGTAGTAATCGTTCCGCCATCCCTCCTCCGATATCCCAAGGGGCGGACACCACTTGGCTGAAAGGGGAGAAGAATAAGTGGTGGTTGGGGAGATTGTAGTGGGGGTGAGGAGGGGTTGAAGAAGGTGGTGGTGGTGGTGGTGGTGGTGGTACGGTTCAATCGAGTTCAAGAAGTTCACGGACGCTGAAGAATATTAAAAGGTTTCGACAATGTGTGTGTGTGTGAGAGAGAGAGAGAGAGAGAGAGAGAGAGAGAGAGAGAGAGAGAGAGAGAGAGAGAGAGAGAGAGAGAGAGAGAGAGAGAGAGAGAGAGAGAGAGAGAGAGAGAGAGAGAGAGAGAGAGAGAGAGAGAGAGAAGGAAGAAAAAAAAGAGAGGACAGACAGACAGACAGGCAAACAAACAGTCAGACAGACATAGACAAAAATATATAGACAGAGAAAGATAACGAACATAAATAAATAGACAATAAGAATGACAAACATACTCATAATCAAACACACACACACACACACACACACACACACACACACTCACCAGCATCATAGTCTTGGGAACGTACTCGAACTTCCACTTTCCTTGTATACAAGCTTCCACTTTCCTTCCTGAACGGCACCCACTGGCGATTGAAGAGGTTGGACTGAAAGAGACGAGAGACCAATAAGGATCCCGCCCCGCAACAACCGACACCAGATTTATTTATTTTTTTATTTTTTTAACCGTCAGTATCCTCAGACGCTTCCACTACATCTCACATCAACCATTTCCAAAGATCGAAAGGAAGATTAATGGGGTTCTAATGAGTGTTATTTTAGGTTCATGGTATTTATTTTGGCTAGTTTTTCTTTTTCATTCCTTCTTTTGGGCGGAGTTAGTTACGTAGAGGCATTGGACTTTCACAGAATCAAATAGTCATGTCACAAATGTCGCATTAGTATTTATCAACAGTTGTGTAGATAGTTTGGGTTTTTTATTCCTTTTTTGGGATAGAGTTAGGTAGAAGTGTTGGATTTTCAAAGAGTTGAGTAGACTTATTACAAACGTCGTATTAGTATTTATGTTCGGTTATGTGGCTGCTTTGAGATGAGTCCGTGCCCTCCACCATACACTCACCCCACTGTTACTCCACCAGTACGTATACGAAGAATCACCCACCACGTCCTGGCCCACCGCCGCCCGCAGACCGTCGCCTGTGGGTGCCAAGGGGGGGATGAAGATAAATGAAAATACCAGAGTTAAACATGTTAATTTAAATCTAGACAAAAAGATGTCAAAATTTGAAAACGAGACACAACTCTCTCTCTCTCTCTCTCTCTCTCTCTCTCTCTCACCCCCGTCGCCGTGCTCCACCCCCAGGGTCAGGAGGGTGTACGTTTCCCCCCCGCCGATGGTCACGTTGTGGTAGGTGGTGTGGTGCTGGCGGCCCTCGGAGGTGTTGAGTAAGACCTGCCGTAGTGTATTAAAGAAACTGCAATAACACAGTGAAAAACTCCCGTAATGAACACCACTGAGTGCCGGGGATCGAACCCGAGCCTTCTGAATAGAAGTCTGGGCAGCATACCGACAACGCCACCGATGAGCTAAAAGGTCATCGCGCCAGAGGCCACTTCTGCTCAGAAGGCCCAGGTTCGATCCCCGGCACTCAGTGGGGCCGTAGTGGATGGAGGTAGCGGGGGGGCGAAGGAAGGGAGGAGGCGAGGAGCATAAAGATACCCATTGAAACACAAAAAAATCCCACGAAAGCCTTGTCAAATGTGTGTGCTTTGACGCCGAAATGTTGAAGAATATGGCACAAGTACCCATACTTATAACCAGATGGATGGGCAGGTGAGGAGAATGGAAGGAAATAGAAATGGAAAGCATCCCTGAACCACCAAATCTTTAAAGGTGATGATTGGGCAGGTGAGGTAAAACGGGAGGAAAGTAAAATGAAAACAGCTCGACAAAATGCAAGGAGGGGGGAGGAGGTTAATGAGTGGAAGGGTAAAAAAAAAAGCCAGCACACCATAATATAGTCACTTAAATGAGATGATGTTGCCAAAAGAGAAAGGGAAAAAGATTAGAACAATGAATACATCACTCCTAGAATATGGATACAGTGTGTTGTAGTCTCGCCTCAGCCAGTCTCCATTACAGAAAAAAATGTATACTCATAGACATATTTCTAGTCACATGAATGAGCAAGGAGGTTAAAAAAAAGGAAATAAGGGGGTAAATAATTGTAAATATAAAAACAAGGGCGAGGTGAATGAGAGAGAGAGAGAGAGAGAGAGAGAGAGAGAGAGAGAGAGAGAGAGAGAGAGAGAGAGAGAGAGAGAGAGAGAGAGAGAGAGAGAGAGAGAGAGAGAGAGAGAGAGAGAGAGAGAGAGAGAGAGAGAGAGAGAGAGAGAGAGAGAGAGAGAGAGAGAGAGAGAGAGAGAGAGTAGAAAAAATGGAAAAAAATAGGGTAAAAAAGTAAAATGAAAACAATAAGTAATAAAGAAAAGAGAAAACTAAGCGAGAGAACGAGAAAGAAAAAAGAAAGAAAAAAGCAAGAAAAGAAAAGAAAGATAAAAAAATAGTCATAAATAAAAGGGAACCAAAGAAAATTAATAAAAGGAAGGAAAAAACAAAAGGAGGAAAATTGAAAAATGAAACAGTAAAACTATAAATAGGGTAAAAAAAAGTAGAAATGGAAACCAATAAATAAAAAAATAACAAAAAATAAACAAACAACCACTAAGATACCAAACAAAGTGCAGGTAAATGGAACAGGTGAGGCGATGTTATTGTTGTTGTTGTTGTTGTTGTTGTTGTTGTACGGTGCCACTGATCACCTGCAAGACCAAGACCTGTTTCTCACCTGCAGCACCAGAGGGCGAGAGGTGTCTTTCCCCATCGTCAGGTTGGCCAGAGCTTTGAACCCTGAGCCACGTCCCAACCAAGCAAGGAGTGGTGGTGGTGGTAGAAGTGGTAGTAATTGCAGTAGTAGTAGTAATTTTTTTGTTGTAGTTGTTGTTGTCGTCGTTGTTGTTGTTGTTGTCGTCGTTGTTGTCGTCGTCGTAGAAGCAGCGACAACAGCATCGCGTTGGAAAGTATAAAAAAATATTAGTCAAACGAGTGAGTGACGAGTCCAAATATAAATTTAATGTTGTTGTTTTCATAATGTTTTGTATTTCATTCCTCTCTTCTTGTGTGTTGAGAGGCAGAGAACAAAGATGTTGAGTGCAGGAGACGACAACATTAGTAACGCCAGAGCAGCCGCCAAAATAAAATATGTTATGTTCGGTCAATGAAAATATCTATCTATCTTTTTATCTAAGCAACTATATGTGTATGTGTATGTACATTATATATATATATATATATATATATATATATATATATATATATATATATATATATATATATATATATATATATATATATATATATATATATATATATGTCAATGGATCAATCAGTCAGGCTACCTACCTATCCATTTATCTATCAATCTTTACGTGGTTCTTATCTACTTGCCAACTTAATTTACTAACTTATCTATTTACATTTCTGTCTACTGTACACACACCTCTACAAATCTATGTGCCTGCCTATCTACCTATGGGCCGTATTCTTGAGCATTTCATGGCTCACACATCCACAGTTGATAATGCTTCTGTAGGAGCAGTGGGCATTTCCAGGGGTAGTTTTCCGATCCAGGGGCCGTACTTATAATTAGAAGTTATGGGTGTCAGACGGAGGAGACGTATTGTGTCCAACGAATATGAGCCACAAAACTACTCATAACTCTTGTCCTAGCGTCGACGGGCGGTTTACGAAACATTGCACGAATATTATCTTTAAAAATACATAGTAAATCATGAAATAAGGCCTGAAATATAAGTTTAACAGGTTATTTTTATGATGGGGGGCTATATAAATAGCTTGCGAGCTGGCAGTCGAGGGGGTTTGTTTACGTACTTATGACAGGATTTATGAGTCTTAGCGGTGCGCTGGGACAGGGTCGGAGGTGTTGTAAGAGTTATGAGTCGTTTTCAGACAGAGATCGCGAGTTATGAAAAGAATCGCCATTTTGTCTGCTTATGACAGCTTATAAATGCTTAGGAGCGCTTTATATATACAGCCCGAGACGGTACCTTGACCTTTCGTCTGTATCATGACTTGAAAAAAAGAATCATGAGAACCCGATTAATCTCCTCTTCGGCCTTGGAATTAGTTGCTGTGAGGGCCGAGAGCAACTGGGAAACCCGACCTGTGTCTCTGCCACCCTACTTACCAATGTCTCTGTCTGTGTGTCTGTTTACCAGCCTAACAACGTGTCTGTCAACCTGCCTATCAATCTGTGTCTGTCTACCCACTTACCAACGCGTCTGCCTATGTCTACTTACCAAGCAACGTGTCTACCTACCTATCTGTCAACCTATGTGTCTATCTACCTAGCAAAAAGTCAACCTATGTGTCTGTCTACTTACCAAGCAACGTGTCTACCTACCTATCTATCAACCTATGTGTCTATCTACCTAGCAAAAAGTCAACCTAAGTGTCTGCCTACTTACCTACCTAGCAATGTGTCTGCCTACCTATCTCTCAACCTATGTGTCTATCTACCTAGCAAAAAGTCAACCTACGTGTCTGCCTACCTACCTATCAGTCTATGTGCTCTCTGTTTGGAGAAAAAATGCAAAGAGTTCAAGGGCCTCACCGATGAAGAATTTCTCCTCATTCGGTTTCCCAAAGCCTCCAATGAACTTTTCACGTGTTTCTGACCTATAGGAAACCGCGAACGGGACCTTAAGCACCGTGGTCCACGCCCCCTCGACCTCGTCCTCCAGCTCACACCACACCTGCAGGGAGGGGAAGGGGAGATGGACGTGGGGTATGTTCGTCAGTTTGTATGCACAATTCTCCCATTGCAACTCCTACTACTGCTGTTGTTACCACTACTACTACTACTACTACTACTACTACTACAACTAATGCTGCTGCTGCTGCTGATGATGATGATGATGCTACTACTACATGGGAACACGAGAGAGAGAGAGAGAGAGAGAGAGAGAGAGAGAGAGAGAGAGAGAGAGAGAGAGAGAGACAAACAGCCAAACAAATAAATATACATACAAATAAAGCAATAGAAAAGAGACAGACAAACAAACAATAAAGGGAAAATAACACACACACACACACACACACACACACACACACACACACACACACACACACACACACAAATTACTTAACCCGCATGGAACAAGACCCAACCCAGAGAATGAAGCGAAGAAGAACAAGAAGAAGAAACAAGAACAAAAACAAGAAGAACAAGGAGAACAAGAACAAGAAGAAGAAGAAGAAGAAGAAAGAGAAAAAGACGCAACAAAACGAAGCCAGACAAACACTCACTTGAACCACAGACCCACAACGGTCGACGCTCGGCCTGACGTTGTAGATCCCGGACGTGTTAAAGTTGAGGTTGTAGACGTCGGTGCAGTCTCTTGGGAAGTCGCATTCTGAGGGGGGGAAAGAGAGCTGAAGAGGAGATCCGAATGAGGGTACTAAGGTTGGTAGTGTCAATCGCTTCCGCCTCTCACAGCAACTATATTTCCAAATGCCAAAAAGGAGATAGATCGGTTTCTAATGAGTGGTATTTTAGGATCGTGGTACTTAAGAAGGGTCAAACTACCACCAGGCTCATAAAGGGGATCAATCGGGTTCTAATCAGTGGTATTTTAGGTTCGTGGTACTTAAGAAGGGTCAAACCACCACCAGGCTCATAAAGGGGATCAATCTGGTTCTTATGAGTGGTATTTTAGGTTCGTGGTACATAAGAAGGGTCAAACTACCACCAGGCTCATAAAGGGGATCAATCGGGTTCTAATCAGTGGTATTTTAGGTTCGTGGTACTTAAGAAGGGTCAAACTACCACCAGGCTCATAAAGGGGATCAATCGGGTTCTAATCAGTGGTATTTTAGGTTCGTGGTACTTAAGAAGGGTCAAACTACCACCAGGCTCATAAAGGGGATCAATCGGGTTCTAATCAGTGGTATTTTAGGATCGTGGTACATAAGAAGGGCCAAACTACCACCAGGCTCATAAAGGGGATCAATCTGGTTCTTATGAGTGGTATTTTAGGTTCGTGGTACTTAAGAAGGGCCAAACTACCGCCAGCGTCGAAAACTACCAATGGAAATGCCAATACATATCCAAACCTCCTACTCTCCTTCTTCCTCCTCCTCCTCCTTCTCTTCCAACTCCTCCTCCTCTTGTTCTCCTTCCTCTTCTTCATTGTCTTCTTCTACTTCATTATCCTCGGTCCTTCTTTCATTTTTTTCTTCCTCTTTTCCTCCTTCTTCCTCATTTTCTTTCTCTGCTTCCCATTCTTCGCTCAGTCTCTTCCCTTTTATCTTCCTTTTTCTCTCCTCCTCTTCTTTCAATCCTTCCTCTCCCTCATTCCTCATGTTAGCCCCTTCTCGCTCTTTCGTTTCCCTTTTTCTTCCTCTTTTTCTCTTTCTGCTTCTTCTCCTCTTCTTCCTCTTCCTTATTGTCTTCTTCTGTTTCCCTCCTCCTCGCTCCTTCTTTTCCTCTTTATCTTCTTCCTTCTCTCCTCCTCAACCTATTCTTTTTCTTGACCACCACCTCATCCTCCTCATCCTTCTCCTTCTCCTCCTCCTTCTCCTTCTTCTCTTCCTCCTCCTTCTCCTTCTTCTCCTTCTTCTCCTCCTCCTCCTCCTCCTTCTTCTCCTTCTTCTTCTCCTCCTCCTCCTCCTCCTCCTCCTTTTTCTCCTTCTTCTCCTCCTCCTCCTCCTTCTCCTTCTTCTCCTCCTCCTCTTCTACTCCTGATTCTTACCTTCCAGACAGATGCTATCGATGACAGTCCACTTCCCATACTCGCACTGGGTGAGGCGCCCCGGCCACCCCCTGTCGTACCACACAAACTCCGGCTGACACTCGAAGAACACCCCGTAGAGAACCCCAGCGCCGGTCGTGAAGTTCTTCTTGGCCACGGCGTTCAGGGGCACCGGTGGGTCAGAGTCGTTGCATTGCTTCGTTATCGACTGGTTACCTGTCATGGGAAAGTTCTATGAAGGTTCTGCTCTCCTGAACTTAAGAGTTGTTGAGGTCTGATAAGGGAGTGGATGGGCGGTTGGGTTTTGTTAGGTTTGCATGAGTCTGGGAAGCTGTGGTAGATATGTTCGCGCATAATTCCGTCTCTGCCGCGTCAGATGTGGTGGGAAAGGTTCATGAAGGGTTACGTTCTCTTAAAGCGCTGTGAAGATCTTAGGAGTGAGTGGGTGGTTAGGTTTCGTTGGGGTCTTTATACGTCAGATTAGCTGTGATAGGCAAGTCCGCGCATTGTTTTGTCTCTACCGGGTCAGATGTGGTGGGAAAGGTTCATGAAGGGTTACGTTCTCTTAAAGCGCTGTGAAGATCTTAGGAGTGAGTGGGTGGTTGGGTTTTGTTGGGTTTGTATGCGCATGATCAGCTGTGATTGGAAAGGTTAGTGGAAGGTTATGTTCTCTCAAAGGGTTCGTAAAAGGTTCTCACAGCGTTCTACTCTCTCGAAATGGTTACATAGATCTTAGAAATGAGTTGTATTTTTCACTTTATATTGATTTTGTTTAGTGTGTGTGTGTGTGTTTGTTTGTTTAAGCGCTGCGTGATTTAGTCTATGGTGAAGTGTGTCCCTACTCCAACTCCAGCTTTAACACACTATCCACTCCCATATACACACACACATACATACAGTCCGCCCCTCCCTTCCCTTCCACACACATGCACATCTGTCCCCTACCCCCCCCAACACACACACACCTCCTAACTCCTAACAAACACCTCCTACCTACAAACAAACACAAACACACATACTCAACCCCTACCCCCATACAGACACACACATACTTACTTGGGTTTTCACATTGGTGGTCGTTAGTATCGTTCCACTCGTCGCCCACACAGCGAGCGACGAGGAGGCGGTGCTGGGGGTCGGAATTCAAGACCTTATTGACATCGGAGCAGTTCAAGACGCCGAGATCACCACCGGCCTTCCACGCCTGGTAGCCATTGTAGCTCAGTGGGCAGTTCGACAAGACTCCGCCACCTGTTGGAAGCGATGGTGAGCAGGGAGGAAGACGAATGGAAGAAAGAAAAGGAGAAAGCAAGATGGAGAGAAAGAATAAGAGAATATATGAAGGTTTGAATGAATGAATGAAGAATGAATGAATGAAAGAGAAGTAGAAAAAGGAAAAAGAAAAAAATCAAAGGAGAAAGAGAAAGAAAAGAGGAAGAACAAATGAAAAAAGAGGATGGAAGACTAAAAGAAAATCAGAAAAGAAAGAAAAGAAGGAAAGCAGGAAAAAAAGGAAAAAAGAAGGAAGGAAGGAAAAAAGGAAGGAAGGAAAGGAAGAAAGTAATAAAGAAAGGAAGAAAGGAAGGAAGAAGGGATGGAAGGGAGAAATAAATAAAGAAAGAAAAGACAGAAAAGAAAGAAGAATTAAAGGGAATAGAAAAAAAAGAGAAAAGGCTGGACAGAAGAAAAAGCAAGGAAGATAAAAAAATAATAGAAAGAAAGAATTAAAAAAGGAAGAAATAACAAAAAAAAAAACAGAAGCAGAACGGAAGAAAGAAAGAATAAAAGAAAATAAGAAAAACAAAAAAAGGAAAGTAAAAATAAAACAAACGAACACACACACACACACACACACACACACACACACACACACACACACACACAACTAAGGTCCATCTCGGGCTACAAAGGAATACAATGCTCTCCGAAGTCCTATTTTCAGATACAATGACCATGATGAAGGCACCGATCACGCCGCCACCAAACCTCCTAGTGACCTTAAGGGGCCTAAACATTTCGTCGCCCAAGATCATAAATTCGACAAGGCTTTCGTAGGAGTTTTGGGCATTTCCTGGAATAGTTATATGACCCTGGTGGTAGTATGGCCCTTCTTCTGTACCGTGAAACTAAAGAAACTCTCATTAGAACCCAGTTGACCCCCTCTTTGACCTTTAGAAATACTGATGTGAGGAGCGAAAGGATCTCATAATATCGACCATCTTGTTTCCACTTCCTCCTCCTCCTCTTCTTCCGCTTCCTTTCTTTTCTCATTCTCATCTTTTTTTGTTGTTGTTGTTTACTCTTATTACTGTTTCATTTCCTCTTCCTCTCCTTTTTTCTTTCTTCTGTTTTTTTTTATTCCTCTTCATCTTCCTGTTTTATCATTTTTCTTTCTTTTCCTCTTTTTCTTGACTCACTTTCTCTTACTTTATCTCTTGCCATTTATTTTTCTCTTCCTTCTCCTCCTCTCCTCTCATTCTTGCTTTTCTTCTTTTCCTCATTCACGGCCTATTTCATCAATATTATCATCGTTGAATACTTTATACACCAGAGAGGGAACAAATAACGCGAAACAAAGTACAGGTAAGGAAGGAAAGAGAAAGAAAGGAAGAAAGACAGAAAGAAAGAATAAAAGAAAAAGGAAGAAGGAAAAAAGGAAAAAGGAAAAAATTAAGAAAAAAATAGAGGAGGAAAGGAAAAGGGAAAAAATGAAAGGAAGAAAGCATAAAAGAAAAGCATCTATTAGAAAGGAAGAAAGAAGAAAAGGAAACGAAAGAAAACAAAAGGGGAAAAATGAAATAGAAACAAAAAAGGAAGAAAGGAAGAATACATAAAAGGAAAAAGAAAAAAAAGAAAGGGAGAAGGGAAAAACAAAAACGTTTGCTGTACACCATAAATAAATAAAAAATAAAGATAAATAAAAAAAGAAAAGAAGGAGAAAAGCAAAGAAAAGAGGAACGGAAGAATGAAAGAAAGTATAACAGAAAAACATATCCTTTACACCTTAGACAGAACAGGTAACAGGAAAGGGAGGAACAGGTAACGATGAAAGCAATTACTGATATTCTCTCAACAGGTAACAGGAAAGGGAGGAACAGGTAACGATGAAAGCAATTACTGATCTTCTCTCAACAGGTAAAATGTAAGGCAATTATCATAGATTGTCTCAAGGGAACTTTCTGACCACCGCCAATGTGTGCAGAAGGGACTGAAGCGTCTTTGTGTTCCTTTATCTCCCTCTCAATTGTCTGCTATGTTCCCTTCGCCTTATTAAGTGTTTTATGGATATTTCTCTTCCCCGTGTTCAAGAGAAAGAATGCTGCGGAATGATTAGCGTGTGATTGTATGCGTGGTTAGTTAAGATGAAAAGGGTAGTGGTGGTGGTGGTGGTGGTTGTGGTGGTAGGAGTAGTAGTAGTAGTAGTAATCGTAGTAGTAGTAGTAGTAGTAGTAGTTCTGGTGGTGTGATGATGGCAATAATAATAATAATAATAATAATAATAATAATAATAATAATAATAATAATAATAATAATAATAATAATAATAATAATAATAATAATAATAATAATAATAATAATAATAATAATAATAATAATAATAATAATAATAATAATAATAATAATAATAATAATAATAATAATAATAACAATAATAGTAAGAAAAAGAACAAGAAGAACAAGAAGAGGAAGAAGGATAAGAACAAGACGTAAAAGAACAAGAAGAACAAGAACAAAAACTGGAACAAAAATTACAAAAACAAAAATAACAAAAAAATAGCACCAAAACCAACAAAATAACAACATAAATAACTCCACCAAACAACCAAAACACAAACACCAAAATAATAATGATAATAATGAGCGTACCTGTCCTCTATTCCAGTCATTAAACCAGACAGTCACACATTCTTCAGACTCGTAATTACCTGCACCCGAGAGGCGCCAGGTGAGAGCATACCTGGAGAGCACCTGAGGAGCCCCCGTGACGAGAGCAATTACTGTCACACACCATTACCCGAACTGCTCCCCCACTTAGCGAGGGCGAGGTGTGTGTGTGTGTGTGTGTGTGTGAGAGAGAGAGAGAGAGAGAGAGAGAGAGAGAGAGAGAGAGAGAGAGAGAGAGAGAGAGAGAGAGAGAGAGAGAGAGAGAGAGAGAGAGAGAGAGAGAGAGAGAGAGAGAATAGACGTACTGTGGCGTAATGATAAGAAGTGTGGTGAAGTGTGGAGCAGCGGGGCGGGGTGTGGTGTGGTGAGGTGTGGTGGGGTTGGGCTGGGTGGGGTGGGGTGGGGTGTGGTGTGGTGAGGTGTGGTGGGGTTGGGCTGGGTGGGGTGGGGTGTGGTGTGGTGTTGAGAGTGAAGGAAGGATGAAAGGCAAGAAGGAAAACTAACAAAAAACAGACACACACACACACACACACACACACACACACACACACACACACACACACACACACACACACACACACACACACACACACACACATACACGCAGAAGAATGTAGAATATGAAATGTCAGAACGAGGAGGAAGCAAAAAAAAAAGAATAAATCAAGAGAATTTAAGAGAAGGCGGGAGGGAGGAAAGAAGGGATTAAGTGATGGAAGAAACTGGGAGTATCATGAAAGAGGGAGGGAGGGAGAGAAGGGGAATGCATCATGCGAGAGACAAAGGGAAGGAAAGGGAAGGAGAAGGTACCGATTCATGCAAGAAGGAAAGGGTGGAGGGAGTGATGGAAGGGAGAGAGATAAGAGAGGATTGGTGTCTCCTGAGTCTGTGTAGGATAAAGAGAGAGAAGAGAGAAAGAGAGAGAAAGTAGGTTAGGGACACGTTTCCTGAGTGACGGAGGGAAGGGAGGAGGGAGAGTGTTTCCAGGAAGTGTGTCAGGTCGAAGCAGGAAGGGAGGAGGAAAGGAAGGGAGGGAGAGAAGGAGGCGTTTCAAGGGAGGAAGGAATGAAGGAGAGTAATGTAGGGAAGGAAGCGAGAGGAGGGGGTGTCCGGAGTGATCAGCCACGGAAGGAGGGAGTGAAAGGAGGGAGCCTAGGGAGTAAGGAGTGTGGCTGAGGGCAGGAGGGGGTCGTTTCCAGGGGGGGGGGGGGGGTAGGCCGGAGCAGGGAGGAGAGTCTAGGGAGTAAGGAGATTGAGTTTCTGAGAGAGGGAAGGCATGAATGGGGCTTCTCCAGAGTGTGTTGGGCCGCGGTAGGGAAGGAGGGAGGGAGGAAGAGTCTTGGGAGGGAGGACAGCGGCGAGGAAAGGAAGGGCAGAAGGGGGGCGTCTCCAGGGCGTGTGTAGGGCCATGGGAGGGAGGGAGGAGAGCCTTGGGAGTAGGGAGGGTAAGTGTATAAGGAAGGAGGGGCAGGAAGGGGGGTGTTTCCAAGGGGGGGAGGGGGGGTTAGACCGCGGCAAGGGAAGAAAGCTTTGGGAGGAAGGAGAGTGGATGAGGACAGGAAGGACAGGAGGGGGCAGCGGCAGGGAGCAAGGAAGTAGCCGAGGGTAAGGAAGCAAGGAGGGGGCGTTTCCAGGGTGTGTGTTGGGCCGCGGTGGCACACGCGGCCGTCATTAGAGGTGAATAAATGATGTGCTTCTGGTGCGGGTCACGATGGATCACTTGTCGGGGCCGGCACAAAAAAAGTCTGACGAGTGGCGCTCTTCCGGCGGTACATGGCCTGCCTGATTGAAAAGGGAGGAGGAGGAGGAGGAGGAATACAAAGGAAAAGCAAACAGCAACAGATCTCTTGGTCCTAACTAGGCTGTTTATTGTTGCTACCATCTACTCTAATCTACGAGTCAGAGACACAGGACAGCAAAGGTGAAGGCTCCTCCCCTCCCACCAGTCCCTCCAGCCCAAGCTAGCAAGAAAAGAAATACCATGTAGTATAGAAAAACTACAATGGAATTTTATATGGATAGAAGGCAGGTCATACACGACGACCAAGCTAACACTACTTTGTTACACCGGAGCAAAATAACGGATGTTCGGGTTAGCTTCTAAATATTTGTCTAGTCGGTTTTTGAACGTGTAAATGGTTTCGCTATCGACGACGTTCTGAGGCAGACCATTCCATACACTGATGACACGGTTGAAGAAGTGCTTTGATTCACTTGAGTTGAAACGCTTCCTCGTTATTTTGTATCCATTGTTTCTTGTTACGCTTGATTGAGAGACTGTAAAATAATCATGAACATTAACGTTGTCGAATCCCTTGAACATTTTAAACACTTCGATAAGGTCACCTCTTAGCCTGCGCTTTGATAAGCTGAATAAGTTCAGTTCTTTAAGTCTGTCTTCGTACGGTTTATTTCGCAGTCTAGGGATCGTTTCAGTAACTGAACGCAATACTCAAGATGTGGGCGAACTAACGAACTGAACAGTGTCAATATTACTTTTTCTGATTTATGTTCAAATGTACGACCAATAAATCCGATCAGTTTGTTGGCAGTTTTTACTACTTCGTGCAATGTTGACTCGGTTTATGATCGTTCAAAATTATTACTCCAAGATCTGTTTCTTTACTGGCTTCAGAAAGTCGCACTCCGTTAATTTGATAATGAATACGATCGTTGTTGATTCCGATATGCATAACCTTGCACTTTTCAATGCTGAAATCCATTTGCCATATTGAACGGTTTCTCTTCACTGGAAGGTTAAAGTCTCCCACAATTACTGCCTCGCAACTGTTACTCGTTTCTAATATTAATTCACTTAATGCGTGGTCGATATTAAGAGTCTGCCTCGGCGATCTGTAGATAAGTCCAACTACTATTTTACAAGATTTATATTTAATTTCAATGAAGACCATGTCCACATTGGTTATCATATCTGTTTTCACGAATACTGGATGGAGAGAGTTGTGGATATAAAAGATAACGTCTCCACCCTGTCTGTTCTCTCTTTCATTTCCTACTCGTTGGTAGGAGGATATACAGAATGAATAAATAAACCGGACTTTTATGGAAGCTTCGCACGATAGCAGAAAGTCTTTACACACCAACACAAAAGGGAATAAGAAATGAAGTGAAAAATAAAAGTAAATCTGATTAATTGCCTCGGTATTTCTGACACACACACACACACACACACACACACACACACACACACACACACACACACACACACACAAATATAACCAAGCATAAAATAAAGGAGGAGGAGGAGGAGGAGGAGACCAGAAAGTAGTTAAGCAAATATTCAGACCGCCAAATAGAAATCATTCGGCCCCGAAATTATTTGAAAAGGAGGAAGAGGAAGAAGAAGAGGAAGGAGAAGAGGAAGAAGAAGAGGAAGGAGAAGAGGAAAAAGAGGAGGAATAACAATAAATGAAAAATTAAAAACAAAAAAGAATTAGATAAGGAGCAAGAAGAGAAAATAAACAAGGAAAGAAATAAGTAATAGGAAAACAAAAAATAAAGAAAATGAAAGGAAGGAAGAAAAAGAAAGAAAAGGAGGAAGGAAAGAAACACTAAACGAAAAAAAATATATGAAGGAAAGAAAGAAAGAAGGAAGGAAAAATAGATGAATATAGATAAATAGATAGACAAATACACAGAGATATATTTAAAAAAAAGAGAAAAAGAAGAAAAGTCCGAAGAATTAAAAAGAAGTAAAAAGACAGGAGACAGGAACGAACAAATTAAACAAAACACCTAAACAAATAAACAAACAGAATTTTTAAAAAGTCAACGAAATTAGAATACAAAAGTGAGGAGGAGGAGAAGAAAAGAGCACACACTTAACACTTTTAACAAATGAGCGCAATACAGGCAAGGAGGAATGGCGCAAATTATACACTTAAACACATTCACGGCGCCAGCAATTCTACAGGTTGTGAATATTCTATGGCGACAACAAGCACGAAATTACTCGCACACAAGAACCAGAATCCTACACGCTGCATGCATTTCCTGAGGGTTGGGGGAAGGGGGAAGGAGGAATGTGTGGAGAGGGAGGGAGAGAAGGAAGAGAGATGGTTGTGTAGGGGAGAGAGAGAGAGAGAGAGAGAGAGAGAGAGAGAGAGAGAGAGAGAGAGAGAGAGAGAGAGAGAGAGAGAGAGAGAGAGAGAGAGAGAGAGAGAAAGTAAAGAAGGGAGAAGTGAAGAAGGGAAATGAGGAAGAGAAAAGGAGAGAGGGGAGAGAAATAGATAAGAAAATGGAAAGGGTTAAAAGAGAGTGAAGGGGGAGAGAAAAATGGAGGAGAAAGAGGAGGAGGGAGTACAGGAAAGGAAGGGAATGGAGAAAAAGAGGAAAGTGGAGAGAGAAGGAGACGGAGGGACAAAAGAGGAAAAAGAGGCAAAAGGGTAGAGAGGGGAAGGAACGAAAGGAAGGGAGAGACGGGGAAGTGGAGAGAAGGAAGGGGAGAGACGGAAGGAGAGGAGGGGAGGATGAGGCGCGCGAAATAAACAATGTGTGAACAGAGAAAGCAGGGGACGAGGCAGGCAATATTAATCACGGCCTTTGCACGCTATAAAGAAAGAACTCATTGGTGGGAAGATATACAGAATGAATAAATAGACCGGATTTTTATGGAAGCTTCGCACGATAGCAGAAAGTCTTTACACACCAACACAAAAGGGAATAAGAAATGAAGTGAAAAATAAAAGTAAATCTGGTGAATTCACACACACACACACACACACACACACACACACACACACACACACACACACACACATATACATACAACCAAGCATAAAATAAAACAGAAAAGACTGACACCAAATTAAGAGAAGAAGAAGAAAAAGAAGAAGAAGAAGAAGAAGAAGAAGAAGAAGAAGAAGAAGAAGAAGAAGAGAACAACAACAACAACAACAATATAAAAGAAAAAATGAAAAATGAAAACGAGAACATAAAAAGATAAGTCATAAAGAAGAAAATTGAAAGAAAAAAAAACAGAAGACGAAGCCGATCACGAGCCAGAAAAAGCCACTCAAACGCTGTCCCCTCACGCCAAGCACACTCACTCCCTCCCTCCACCACGTCGCATCGCGTTGGCGGGAACCTCGAACTTCAAAACTTAATGGCACTCAGGAATAAAATGGAGTAACGAGAAATGAAGTGGCCTGACAATAATATAACGCTGACGAAATTGATTGGCAACTTAAGTGCGAGATTAACTATATTGAGAAACCTTGAATGAGTGGCCGTGAAGGTGGCGAGTCTAATCAAGCAGGTAGATGGAGGTAGGCAGGTAAGGTAGGTAGGGGAGATAAGTAGATAAGTAGGAGGGCACTTCAGTTAGTAAGTCAGCAAATAGGTCAGTATGTAAGGTAAGTAGGCAAAGGACAGAGGAGAGAAAGAAGGAGGATTATGGAAGGAAGGAAAGAGAGGCAGGGAAGTTAGTGAGTTAGTAAGTAAGTATGTGGGCCAAGTAAGTTAAGACAAGGAAGAGAAAAAAGGGAGAAAATAGGGAGGGAGGAGGAAGAAGAAAGGAAAACAAGGGAGAAAGGAAAAAAAAGAAAGAAAAGGAAAAAATATGAGGCAGAAGGAAAGAAGGAAAAAATTGAGGAAGAAAGGAGAGGAGTAAAGGAAGGAAAGAAAGAAGGAAGAAAATAAAGAAAAGGAAGAGAGGAACAAAAGGAATACGATTTGTCAACTTGTTTTACCTTTGTACGACTTGAAATCATTTGGCCAACCTACACACACACACACACACACACACACACACACACACACACACACACACACACACACCTTTGTCATTCATTCATGCCCCCACCTCAGCCTTCTCCCCCACTCCGCACTCCTTCCCCCAGCCCCCCACCTCTTTTCCCACCCCTTTCTCTCATTCAATAAAGGTAAAAAGGAATAATTAATGAGGCAATAAAAAATTAAATAGTCGGAAAGCCTTCGACACAAACGGCCACACTCGCGCATTGAGTATTGTTCGGAGGCAGCGAGGCGAGTATTAATCACCCATCGCTCATCCTTCATCGGCAATCCGTCATCTGTCAAACGGAATTGATCTGCGGCTCATTGGTTCTCTTCGTCCGCCAGCGGTGTTCAAGGTCACAGCTCTTTGTAACATTCATTCGGGCCATGAAATTAACGTGTTTGATAAGTCTTGTCAGCATTTTCACAGCTCTCGCCACCTCCACCAGCACCACCACCACAACCACCTAGATTCTCTCCATCATCACCACCACCACCATCACCCCTATCACCACCATCCCCTAGACTTATATTTTACCCACCCGTCACCACCTCCACCAACAACACCATCACCAAAAATAAAGAAAAAAATATACTGAGAGAAACCCTTTGGGAAATTGTCCTGCTGCGTGTAAAATACCAACACAGACCCTCAGATTCTCCCTACCACCACCACCACCACCACCACGATGACGTTTCCCAAAGTCGGTGATTTCTGAAGAGTTTCCGCGTTAAACACATTTGAAGTGGCGGTCTGCGGGCTTTACATAACGTCGAGGTTTCTGTATTATTTCTGCAGCCGGTGTGTCGTGGTACGTATTCTGTGTTATTTGCTAAGAGCTCCCGCGTTAAACATTGAATTTTGAGGAGACGGGTTGCGGGTTTTACATCACGTCGACTTAATTTATTCCTGCGTGGTATATTGCATTTTTTTATTTATATATTTGTTTAATTACTCCGCGTTCAACAATTGAAATGATGGGTTGTGGGTTTAACATAACGTAGTATTTTATTTATTTATTGAGAATCAGAATATCGTTGTTTATTGAAAGCCATCATTCTTTCCATGTTGGGCTATTTTGAGTTATTTTTTAGTGCGTGGAAATCTGCGGACATGTAACACACAATTTCAATAACTTCAATTTTCTATATTTCTACAGGTGCATCGTTTTTTTATTGGTTTGTTTGTTTGTTTTGTTTTCGTTTATTTGTTTGTTTTATTGAAAGGTACCTTTGTTTTCAAGTTGGGCTATTTTGAGAGGCTACTTTTGGGGCGTGGAATACCGCGGACACGTAACATGCTATTTCCATAACGTACCATTTTCTATACTTATTTTCTACCGATGTTTATTGAAAAGCCCCGATGTTTTCATGTTAGGCTACTTTGAGGGGCTACTATTTTTAGGCTACTTTGAGGGGCTACTATTTTCGGAGGGGCGTGAAAATCTGCGGACATGTAACATACTATTTCCATAACGTACCATTTTCAATACTTATTTTCTACCGTTGTTTATTGAAAGGCACCGATATTTTCATGTTAGGCTACTTTGAGGGGCTACTATTTTTAGGCTACTTTGAGGGGCTACTATTTTCGGAGGGGCGTGAAAATCTGCGGACATGTAACATACTATTTCCATAACGTACCATTTTCTATACTTCTTTTCTACCGTTGTTTATTGAAAGGCCCCGATGTTTTCATGTTAGGCTATTTTGAGGGGCTACTATTTTCGGAGGGGCGTGGAAATCTGCGGACACGTAACATACTAATTCCATAACGTTCCATTTTCTATACTTCTTTTCTACCGTTGTTTATTGAAAGGCACCGATATTTTCATGTTAGGCTACTTTGAATTTTCGGAGGGCGTGGAAATACTATTTCCATAACGTACCATTATCTATACTTATTTTCTACCGTTGTTTATTGAAAGGCCCCGATGTTTTCATGTTAGGGTATTCTGAGAGGCTACTATTTTCGGAGGGGCGTGGAAATCTGCGGGACATGTAACATACTATTTCCATAACCTACATCAGCTATATTTCTACAGAAGGCGCACCGTTGTTTAAGTGTTGGGCTATTTTGAGAGGCTACTTTTGGGGCGTGGAAAGCCGCGGACCCCTCTAACGATGACTTGGCAACACTGATCTTCACGACCTTCATTTGTTTATCCGTCTCCATGGTCTTGGTCTTGTTTTCGCATTCCCGTCACGAGCGCGAGCCCTCTGCCGAATGGGGTTGCCGGCTGTCTACGCCTCTGATTGGCCCACAGCGTGTTGGGGGAGGAGCTTAGTCGCGGTGGGCAACGCTGATTAGTGGAAAGTTGTTTTGTTGATAAGATCTCTCTGTAGTAATACCAGGATCCCTTTGTCTGTCTCTGTCTGTCTGGGTTTTTTTATGCTTGGAGTTTCGTGTGTGTGTGTGTGTGTGTGTGTGTGTGTGTGTGTGTGTGTGTGTGTGTGAAGTAGGAATACACTTACAATACCAGTCTCATTTTTTATTTTTTATTCATACAACGCAGACGTGTATGAACGAAAGAATACAAACACCAGAGAAATGAAAACAAGTGAAAAGAGGAATGAATTAAAAAGAAAAGGAAAGAGGCTTATAACAATATTCAGATGGACTCGCAGAATGCTCGCTGGGAAATGAACACTTGCAGAGGAGGGGAAGGCGTTTCATCATTGCAGTTCCTTTGCTAGAGAAATAATATGGATACGCGAGAGTTAAAGGTCAGAGTTGCACAAAATCAGCAATAAATGGCGTCATGAAATATTGTAATTTGAATATGCTTGCAAAATCATAAGCAGCATACCGACTAATATAACGAAAAAGAATAGATAGTTTGAACGATAATTGTCTTTCAGTTCAATTATTAAGCTGAAGTGGACAATGCTTTTCCATCATTTCAATTATTAAGCTGAAAGGGCCAAACATTTTCCATCATTTCAGTTATTAAGCTGAAAGGGCCAAACATTTTCCATCATTTCAATTATTAAGCTGAAAGGGCCAAACATTTTCCTTCATTTCAATTATTAAGCTGAAAGGGACAAACATTTTCCTTCATTTCAATTATTAAGCTGAAAGGGCCAATAATTTTCCTTCATTTCAATTATTAAGCTGAAAGGGACAAAAAAATTTCCATCATTTCAATTATTAAGCTGAAAGGGCCAAACATTTTCCATCATTTCAATTATTAAGCTGAAAGGGCCAAACATTTTCCATCATTTCAATTATTAAGCTGAAAGGCAAAATTTTCCTTCATTTCAATTATTAAGCTGAAAGGGACAAACATTTTCCTTCATTTCAATTATTGAAGGGCCTGAAATTTTCCATCATTTCAATTATTAAGCTGAAAGGGACAAACATTTTCCATCATTTCAATTATTAAGCTGAAAGGGCCAAACATTTTCCATCATTTCAATTATTAAGCTGAAAGGGACAAACATTTTCCTTCATTTCAATTATTAAGCTGAAAGGGCCAAACATTTTCCATCATTTTAATTATTAAGCTGAAAGGGCCAAACATTTTCCATCATTTCAATTATTAAGCTGAAAGGGCCAAACATTTTCCATCATTTCAATTATTAAGCTGAAAGGGACAAACATTTTCCATCATTTCAATTATTAAGCTGAAAGGGCCAAACATTTTCCATCATTTCAATTATTAAGCTGAAAGGGACAAACATTTTCCTTCATTTCAATTATTAAGCTGAAAGGGACAAAAATTTTCCTTCATTTCAATTATTAAGCTGAAAGGGCCAAACATTTTCCTTCATTTCAATTATTAAGCTGAAAGGGACAAACATTTTCCTTCATTTCCATTATTAAGCTGAAAGGAACAAACATTTTCCATCATTTCCATTATTAAGCTGAAAGGGACAGTAATTTTCCTTCATTTCAATTATTAAGCTGAAAGGGACAAAAAATTTCCTTCATTTCAATTATTAAGCTGAAAGGGACAAAAAATTTCCTTCATTTCAATTATTAAGCTGAAAGGGACAAAAAATTTCCTTCATTTCAATTATTAAGCTGAAAGGGCCAATAATTTTCCTTCATTTCAATTATTAAGCTGAAAGGGCCAAACATTTTCCTTCATTTCAATTATTAAGCTGAAAGGAACAATAATTTTCCTTCATTTCAATTATTAAGCTGAAAGGGCCAAACATTTTCCTTCATTTCAATTATTAAGCTGAAAGGGACAAACATTTTCCTTCATTTCAATTATTAAGCTGAAAGGGCCAATAATTTTCCTTCATTTCAATTATTAAGCTGAAAGGGCCAAACATTTTCCTTCATTTCAATTATTAAGCTGAAAGGGCCAAACATTTTCCTTCATTTCAATTATTAAGCTGAAAGGGACAGTAATTTTCCTTCATTTCAATTATTAAGCTGAAAGGGACAATAATTTTCCTTCAGTTCAGTTACTAAGGTGAAGCATTAAAACAAAATAACGTCAAAATACAGAAGGCATACTGATCACTTTGGACTTAAATTTTCATACTTTAGGTCAACAAATATTTCACCGGGCCACATTTTCATACATCAGATCAACCTTCTTCATACAGCAAGACAAATTTGCAAAGGTTTTTATTCAGTACTATTTTTTTTACTCATTTTCATCCATCGTCAAATTTTCGTAGTATTTTTTAGAGTTCATTCATCAATTTTCTGTCTTTTAATTTCATGCATCAGGTCAAATTTTCAGAGTATATACATTTTTTCAGAACTAAATGGACTAACGCAAGTGGATGAGCGATCAAACTCTATATAGACAATACAATGTGAGCCATCAGAGGAGATCGTATAGGGTGTGAACGTTACAGTAAGGAGAACCTGCCTGGTGTAGAATGTATAGAATGTGCACGATATTATGTCAGGGGCCTGTAACGTAGGAGGTGGTCTGTCTGTACGGCGCCTGGAACTTGGGGAGGGAAGGGCATACAACAAGTAAAGGTAAAGGTGTGCTAGAACTGAAATTGAGTGGAAGGCAGAGAAGAGAAAAAGAATGGGAGAAAAAAAGTTATTCAGGTGAGCAATATATATATATTTTTTTTGTGTGTGTGTGTGTGTTGTCATAGAGAACCAACTGATGCTTTTTTTTCTTTTTGACAGTCATGAAGAACCAAATGGATGACGAGATACGGAAAAGAAAAGAATATGAGAGCGAGCGAGCGGGCGTGGGAAGTGGACGCTGGAGGCAAAACACACACACAGGAAAAAAAAAAAAAGCAAGAAAAAAAAAATAAGAGGACGCATGAAAAGAAAGAAAAGTGAAAACTCGGTGAGGCTGAATGTAGTATGACTGAATGCACCGCCTCTTTTTTTTTTTTAATTTCGCATCTGCTGCATGGCCTGGCAACACACACACACACACACACACACACACACACACACACACACACACACACACACACACACACACACACATTTCGCCCTCAGTGTCTGTCTGTAACCCTTAACTGCGTGTATCGTGACCCGTGTATATACGTATGTGCGTGAGGTGGTGTCAGTGATAGAAGTATGTGTATATGTATGGGAGTGTAAGTATGTATGTGTGTATGGGAGTGTAAGGGTGTGTGTATGTGTGTGTATGGCAACGTAAGAGTGAGTGTTGGTATGTGTGTGTGTGTGTGTGTATGGGAGTGTGTGTATGTGTGTGTATGGCAACGTAAGAGTGAGTGTTGGTATGTGTGTGTATGTGTGTATGGGAGTGTAAGGGTGTGTGTATGTGTGTGTATGGCAACGTAAGAGTGAGTGTTGGTATGTGTGTGTATGTGTGTATGGGAGTGTAAGGGTGTGTGTATGTGTGTGTATGGCAACGTAAGAGTGAGTGTTGGTATGTGTGTGTGTGTGTGTGTGTGTGTGTGTGTGTATGGGAGTGTAAGGGTGTGTGTATGTGTGTGTATGGCAACGTAAGAGTGAGTGTTGGTATGTGTGTGTGTGTGTGTATGGGAGTGGACGAGTGTGTGTATGTGTGTATGTATGTGTGTATGGGGGTGTATGTATAATTGGATATGTGTGAGTGGCAGCGGTGACCTTATCAATGGTTCTTTTTTTTAGGGGGGTATACTTTTTTTTTTTTAATCTAGTGTTACTTTTTATCCTTTTCTGAACCTTCTCTCGTATTCCTCTGCTCGGTTTAAGGTTATAATAGTGACAATAATGATGATGATGATGATGATGATGAGAAGGAGAAGGAGGAGGAGGAGGAGGACTACGAGGAGGAGGAGAAAGAGGAGAGAAAGAAGAAGGAGAAAAAGGAAAATCAGACGAAAACGGAGAGGGACGAGGAAAAAGAAGAGGAAGATGAAAAGGAGAAAGAGAAAAAAGAAGAAGAAAGAGGAAAAAGAACTCCCATATTCCTGTTTTCCACCACTTTCGCTCCCGGTACATAATGATCTGACCGACTACATTATTTTAAAAAGCAGCTTGTGGATATTAAAATTCTCTTCATCTTAAGTCTCTTCGACCCCCCACCCCCACAAGTTCACCAAGGGCACGCGTGGGAGACAACGCGTCGCTACACCCACCTCCAGACATTCCAAGGACAAGAATCTAACGAGAAATGTTCGAGGGATGAAGAACGATGAGGAGGTGAACGGCATGAACGAAAAAATCAGAAAATAAAATAAAAGATGTTAGAAAGGAAAAAATGTGCGAGAGAGAGAGAGAGAGAGAGAGAGAGAGAGAGAGAGAGAGAGAGAGAGAGAGAGAGAGAGAGAGAGAGAGAGAGAGAGAGAGAGAGAGAGAGAGAGAGAGAGAGAGAGAGAGAGAGAATGGTACAAAAAAAATAGATAAACCAATAAATAATGTCGTAAAAATCCTTATCAGTTTTATGCTCCAGCGAAAGGGGGAAGTCCAACCCCATAAACGAAAAGAAGAAGAAGAAGAGAAGAAGATGGAGGGAACGAGGAAGGCGCCTAAACAATTAATAACTAGAGGTCGAGCAACAGACAGGTAAACACACAGGTAGGGCCACACGCTTCAATAAACCCCCAGGTAAGAAAGAATGTGTATGGCCCGCACAGGTGAAGGAGCAGGTCGGTCAGGGCTTTATAAGACTCCAATAATCAATGTTTTGCCGAGGGTTCCTTTTCCCTTACTTGCTCTTTGGTGGTGTAGTAGCTAATGGGTCCCTTTCTATGGCTCCTTTCTTTGTCCTTTTTCTTTTCTTCGCTTTTCTGTTGTTGTTGTTTTGTTTTGCTCCTTTTCTTTATTCTTCCTTCTGTTGTGCTAGTGTTTTCTGCTTCTTTTATTTGCATTTGGTGGTGTAGTAATTCGTGATCTCTTTCCATGGTTTTCTTTCTTGTTTCATTGTTTTCTTCCATTTTCCTTTGTGATTCGTTTTTATTCGTGGTTCCTTTCTGTGATTCTTTCAGGTCTTTGTTCTTTTTTCCCCATTTCTCGTTGTTGTCTAGTTTTTTCTTTTCTTTATTCTTCCTTATGTTGTGGTAGTGTTTCCCTTTCTTTCCCTTTGGTGGTGTGGTTCGTGGTTCCTTTCTATGGTTCTTTCTCTTCCTTGTTCTTTGTTTTTCCCTTTTTCGGTGTTTTCTCATTTTTCTCCTCTTCCTTAGTCTTCCTTGTGTTGTGGTAGTGTTTCCTGTTCCCTTTCTTTCCCTTTGGTGGTGTGGTTCGTGGTTCCTCTCTATGGTTCTTTCTCTTCCTTGTTCTTTGTTTTTCCCTTTTTCGGTGTTTTCTCATTTTTCTCCTCTTCCTTAGTCTTCCTTGTGTTGTGGTAGTGTTTCCTGTTCCCTTTCTTTCCCTTTGGTGGTGTGGTTCGTGGTTCCTCTCTATGGTTCTTTCTCTTCTTTGTTCTTTTCGTCTTCTCTTTTCCCTTGTGTTCTCGTTTTGCTTCTCTTTATTCTTCCTCTAGTTCGAGTTCGCCCTTGTTCTTACCCTTGCGCCGTGGTAGTGTTTTTTTCTCCTTTCTCTTCACCGGTGGAGTAGTTCTTGGTTTCTTTCCTATGGTTCTCTTCCTTCTTCCTGTCTTTCTTTCCTCAGCGTTCTCGTTTTGCTCCTCTTCTTTTTTTCTTTCATTAGTTCGCCCTTAGTTCTTTCGCGTCTAGTCTTGGTAATATAGTTTTCCTAATTTGTGTTTTTTTCTTCTTTTTTCTTTCTGTATAGTGTCAGTTTTTCCCTTTTTCGTCGTGTTCCGTTTTGCTTCTCTTTTTTTTTATTTTTCCTTTACTTCGCCATTGTTCTGACGCGTCTAGTCTTCGTAATAGAGTTTTCCTAATTTGCGTTCTTTTTCCTCCTTCTTTCTTTGTGGTGATGGTTCTTCCCTTATCCGGTGCTTCGTTGTGCTCCTCTTCATTATTCTCTGTTGTTCTCACGCGTCTCGTTTTTATAATATACTTTTTCTCGATTCGTTCTTTCTCTTCCCTCTTGTTTCTTTTAGTGACATGTGATCTTCTCTCTCAAGGATTCCTTTGTCTATCCGTTTACTTTGTTCTTTGTTAGTTCCAGGTGGTGACGACTCAACGCATCAGCTCAAGAGGAATGGTATCTGATCCCCTACAAACTTGGCTTCAAACTTCCGCATCCCTCCCACGGCAACAGATACTTTCCTAACTTTGGATCTTGTCACGCCTTCAAGCTGTCGCCTTTCCCCCATAACACCATTGGGCTTCCTACTTTCAACTCTCGCTACGGCTTCGCGTATATGATTTTTTTTTACAGCAAGGAGGCAGCTCAAGGGAAAAGGAAAAAGCCGCTAAACTCCGGCTAAAGAGAAAAGAAGGAGAGGTCAAAAAAGAGGTTATTTCCGGGTGGATGTTCACTAACTGATGATGACAGAATGGTACCCGATTCCCTCTCGTCTAACCCAGTATACAATTTGGCTTCTTACCCTCGACTCTTGTTGCGACCTCGATCACATTACTTATAGTGTGTAGGATCGCTGATTGATGCTGGTTTTTTATTCCTTCTCATCTCTCACAGTATACCAGTTCGCATCCTACTCCTTAAACTCGCTATAGCCTCAATTATATTACCTATAGAGTGCGCGTTCAATGATTTATGATGATGGAATGGTACTTGATTCCCTCTCATCTCTTCGCGTAAACCACTTCCCTCCTACTACTTAAACTCGCTACAACCTCATTTACATTACCTATAGAGTGCGCGTTCAATGATTTATGATGATGGAATGGTACTTGATTCCCTCTCATCTCTTCGCGTATACCAGTTCGCATCCTACTCCTTTTAAACTCGCTATAGCCTCAATTACATTACCTATAGAGTGCGCGTTCAATGATTTATGATGATGGAATGGTACTTGATTCCCTCTCATCTCTTCGCGTATACCAGTTCGCATCCTACTCCTTTTAAACTCGCTACAACCTCAATTACATTACCTATAGAGTGCGCGTTCAATGATTTATGATGATGGAATGTTTTTAGTTTTGTCTCGTTTCATTTTCCTTCTTTTACCTTTATTTCTGTTCCTTTTCCTTTGTTTTCATCCTCTCTGGTTCACCCTTTTCTTTAATTCTGTGTTGCCTTACCTTTCCCTCTCATCTCTTCGCGTAAACCAATTCCTTCCTAATACATAACCTCGCCGAAGCCTCAGTTAATTTACCAATAGAGTGCACGTTCAATGGCTTCAGATGTTAGAGCGGTATTACCTGATTCCCTCTCCTCTCTCCCAGGATACCAGTTCACTTCCTGTTCTTTCACCTCGCAACTGCATCATTTAAATTACCTATAGAGTATACATTCAATGGCTTCAGATGATAAGAGTAGTATTTGATTCTCTTTCATCTATATCAATATACCAGTTCGCTTCCTGTTCTTTCACCTCGCAACTGCATCATTTAAATTACCTATAGAGTATACATTCAATAGCTTCAGATGATAAAAGTAGTATCTGATTCTCTTTCATCTATACCAATATACCAGTTCGCTCTCTCCTACTTAACCTCGCCACAGCCTCGTCAGTATAACCAAAAGCAAACCCAAATGGAAAATCAACCAGGAGGAAACAGTCGACTAATGGAGCTTCGTCTCAGTGTTCCGATAACGTACTCCGCCAAAGATCCCTGTATACCCGGTGCTCGAAAAGTGTTTGTTCCCCTCGAGTAGACATCAAGGGAAACTTCTTCAAAGGTCTATAAACAGATTGAAAGCCATTAACATTGAAGCGACCCTCTCTCCTTCATTCCCTCGCTGATTCACCTCACTCATATCTGCGTATCTCCCGACCCAGGTGACAGACTCCTGAGCGACCGAGATGAAGCAAAGGTGAGGGAAAAGAAGAAAAAAAGAGGAAAGGTAATGCAACACAGAATTAAAGAAAAGTGTGAACCAGAGAGGAAGAAAACAAAGGAAAAGGAAAAGAAATAAAGGTAAAAAAGGAAATGGAAAAGAGAAAACTAAAAACAAATAGGACAAGGAAAAGAAATGGAGGTACGGGAAAGAAAAAGAAGAGGAAAAGTAAAAATCAGCAAAATGAAAGAAAAATGAATCAGAAAGAAAAAAGAGGCAAAGGAAAAGATATGCAAGTAAGAAAGAAAAGTGCGATCAAAGACAAACAAAACAAACAGGAAAAGGAAAAGAAATAGATAAGAAACACAAAGGAGATGAAAGACAAATAAAATTAAATCCATCCCGCATTTTTCTTCCTAACAAATATCTCCCTACAAAGAACTAAGATCAAAGTCCTCTATTCTTTTATCCGAAGTTTTTAATCTAAGTTGAAGCCCAATGTCAACTCCCTAGCGATAAATGAAGACGGGCGATATTAAGATTAAGACCTACTTCTGGAGGCGGTGAGGCGTAGAGGGAGGGATAAAAACGATATACCCTGAGAAGAAAGAATAGGAGGAGGAGGAGGTGGAAGGAGGAACAGGGCCGAGAAAATGTGAAGCTCGTGGGAAGGAAACGAAGCTGAGAGGCGGGGAAACGTAGACGGCGGGGTAAAAACAGGTGGTGATATACCGTGAGGAGAAGGAAGAGGAGGAGGAGGAAGGACTACGGTTAAGGGACTGAGGAAAAGGTGCAGCCCGCGGGAGGGAAACGAAGACGGAGGAGACGGAAAAGAAAGGAGGAAGAGGAGGACAAACGATGAAAAGTTGCAGATTGACCTGAGGAGGGGATGGAAACGTGGGGATATTAGTGGAAATAATAGAGAAAAAAAATGAGAGTTCAACCTTCAGGGAAAATAACAGAGGGAAGATGCTGGAGGAACAACAACAACAACAACAACAACAACAACAACAACAACAACGACACTTAGAAGACGATGGTGGAAGAGGTCCCAAAAAGATGATGATGATGATGATGATAATGATGAAGGTACTGACCGAGAAGTGAGAAAAATGAGGAAAAATGAGGAAAAACTGATTCGGAATGGGGTAATTGACCTGAGAGAGAGAGAGAGAGAGAGAGAGAGAGAGAGAGAGAGAGAGAGAGAGAGAGAGAGAGAGAGAGAGAGAGAGAGAGATGATAGAGAAATGAGAGAAGAGGAACACTTGAAATAATGTCTTGGTCTGCAAAGAAAATATGAAGATGAAAATGAAAAAAAGATAAAAGTAATAAAAAGGAGAGATGAAGAACCGAGTATGTGGATGACAGGTGGAGCAGAATGAATGTGGACGAGATGAAGGCGCGGCTAGAATGGAGAGAAGGAATGTGGAATACTAAAAGAAGGGGTTAGTTTGAAGAGTGGATGAAGGGTGGACGAGCTTGAATGTGGAATAAAAAAAGAAAAGGAACTTGGGTTATGGATTACACTGGTCAACCCACTTTTTGCGGACCAAGGTTTTGTGGTTGTTTTAGGCTAATTTTGAGGTGCTGATTTCAAATATGGCATCCATTTTTTGCTAACACATCAGGTTTTTATTCTGTAGCACATCCCTATTTTATGATGTATTGTATGAATAATTTAGTTGGTCAGGAGAGTTTACCGAATCTCATATCTTAAAACCAAAAGTTATAATGTCAATAGAATCTGAAATGATCGGAGAAATCTACGATAACATCACCTTTTATTAAATACATCTGGTTAATTCTCAAATATAATGGATAAAGCGAAAACAATTGTACACAAACCAACATATTCATGCAACAAACTGAAATAAGTTGAAATAAGGAATACTGATCAAAGAAAAGTTAATAGGGAATAGAAAAGAAAATGAAAACGAACAGGAAAATTAAATACCGAATGTGGGTAATGAATGGAAGACCGATTTGAAATAAGCTGAAATAAGGAATACTGATCTAGGAAAAGTAAATAGGGGATAAGAAAAGAAAATGAAAACGAAAAGGAAAATTAAATAAAATGTGGATAATGAATGAAAGACCGAGTTGAAATAAGTTGAAATAAGGAAAAGGAAATTGGGGATAAGAAAAGAAAATGAAAACGAACAGGAAAATGAAATACCGAATATGGATTGTGAATTGAAGACCGAGTTATACAAAGAGTGAGACTGATGGTGAGGCGTGAAGAGAGAGAAGTCGTAAAAGGAGGAGGATGAAGATACTGACCGAAGATAAGCAGAATGGTGAGCAGGAGGAATTCAGGAGGCCGCAGGAGGAGTTGCTGGCGATGCATGGTGCTGACGAGGCTGACGAGGAGAGAATGACACGACTTGCCTCTGTCTCGTCCCTTCTTAAAGCTATTCCTCCTCCCCTTTCTTCTTCCCCTCCTCCTTTCTCCCCCTTCAGTCACTCCATCTTCCCCTTCTCCTCCTCTCCCCTTTTCCTCCACACCTCCATGAATCACCACATCTTCCAGTACCTCCTCCTCCTCCTCCTCCTCCTCCTCTTCCTCTATCTTCTGCTCCTCATTCCCCATTGTCACACCTTTTCTTCCTCCTCCTTCCTCCTCCTCCTCCTCACACTCTCGATGTAAATCACTACATTTTTCAGTACGTCTTCCCTGTCCTCCTCCTCCACCTCCACCTCCTCCTCCTCCCCACCACCACCACCACCATGAATTAATGACCCCTTCCACCCCCACCCCCCACCCCCCCCTTTGCGTGACGATGACTGGTACCCTCGTGTTCCTCCTCAACTAATGGGCAATGAATATTTCGCTGCGACACACTTATTCTGACCCCCCCCCACCCCCCCGCCATGGGACATACTCCTTCTCTACTTCATTATTTACGGTGTGTGTGAGAGAGAGAGAGAGAGAGAGAGAGAGAGAGAGAGAGAGAGAGAGAGAGAGAGAGAGAGAGAGAGAGAGAGAGAGAGAGAGAGAGAGAGAGAGAGAGAGAGCAAGGGGCAAAGAAAAAAAGAAAACGGCTGTCTCATTCACGTCCAGTCTCTTCACCCCAACCCATTACTCTCTCCTTTGTTAAATTCTGAAACCCCAAACTCATTATCGACTCCCAAAAAACTCATATGTTATAGTCTTCATGTATAGTCGACCTCTTCATTGCTAAGGCTGGGAACGGAATGGGCAGGTGCTGGTGAGAGGTCAGGTCAGGTCAGGTCAGGTAAGGTCAGGTCAGGTCAGGTCAGGTGGCTATAATCACCGTGTTACAGATCCTCACACTCCCCTTATCTCTTCATTCCAGTAACTCCTTCCTCTATCTCACATTCCAGTCATCTACTTTTCTCCCATCTACCTCTACTCCACCTTCCATTATTTATCTGTAGCTCCACCTCTCTTTGCACTCCACCCTTACCAGCTTATCCACCGCTCCTTCACATTAGACACTTTCCACCCATCAACCTCTATTCCACCCTATACTGTTTCCTTGTAGCTCCACCTCTTCTTACACTACCTTATAACCACCCCCTACACTTTCCTACCAGCCCTTCCATCTCTCATCCACATCAGACATTTTCCTTCCTCACACCCCCTTACCTCCGTCCACTCTCAGCACGCGTAGAGAAAACTGGGTATACTACTTCAGAATCTGTCAATCTCACTTTTTATTCTCCTTTCCCTCATACACTAATTCCTTAAATCCTACTTCACAAACCGTCAATCTCGCTTTTTATTTTTTGTTCTCATACTCAATCATCCTCTTCAGTCTTCAACCTCATCAACCTCGCCCATACTGCTTTACCCAACTCCACTGCTCATTCACACTAGACTTCCACCCCTCCACATACCACCCACTCCACTATACATTAAGTTCTCCTATCTCTCTGTTATCACACCTCCCAAAACCCATACCACATTCCATTTACCCTTTCACTATACACTCCTGTCCACCACTCCATCAGACACCTCCATTACCAACACAATCAGTCCCATCACAACCCCCACCTCCCCCCTTCCACCACTCCATCAGGACTCACGACAATACCTGCCACTCCTCCTAACCATCTCTCATCTCACCTCACCCCCCGACCCCTCGCCTGGCCTTCCCCTTCCACCCACCCACCCACCCTCTTTCTCTTCTTTCTTTTTATTTCTTTTTTTCTGCTTCTAGTTTCCCTTGTTTTTGTTTTCTTCTTGTTTTGCTTTCTCCTTTCATTTATCTTTTTTGTTATTTGTGTCTTTCCCTCCGCTTCCAGTTTTTATTTGTTTTGTTTTCCTTTTTTTCTGCTTTATTAAATCATTTCTTTTGCTTCCAGTCTTCTTTGTTTTGTTTTCCTCCTTTCTTTGTTTCCCTTCTTCCATCTTTTATTCCTCTTCTTTATTCCTCTTTCTTTTTCTCTTTTTGCTTCCACTATTCACTCCCCACGTTCGCTTTTTTCCTTCTTCCATCTTTTATTATTCTTTATTCCTCTTTCTTTTTCTCTTTATGCTTCCACTATTCATTTCCCACGTTCGCTTTTTTTCTTCTTCCATCTTTTATTCTTCTTTATTCCTCTTTCTTTTTCTCTTTATGCTTCCACTATTCATTTCCCACGTTCGCTCTTTCCCTACTTCCATCTTTCATTCCTCTTCTTTCTTCCTCTTTCTTTCCCTCATTTTCCTTCCACCATTCACTTCCCACGTTCGGTCTTATTTTCCTTCCATCTCTCATTTCTCTTCTTTCTCTCTTTCTCTCTGTTTCCACTTCCCACACTCTCTCTTGCTCTGCTTCCTTCTTTCGTTTTTTTTTTTTTCTCTCTGCTTCCATCATTCACTTTCCACACTCACTCATACTCTGCTTCCATCTTTTGTCTCTCTCCTTTCTCTTTTTTTCTTTCTGCTTCCACCGTTTACTCGTTCATTTCCCCCACACTCTCTTTCTTTCCTTATCATCCCATTTTCTTTATTCCCCACGACTATATCAATAAAAGAGAGAGAGCGAAAAACACATTGCTGCCTACTATCATTAAGTGCCCAATTATACTTTTAATTTATGTCATGGAATGTCGCTGTATATAGAACTGGAGGTGGAGGGTGAGGTGGAGGAGAGGAGAGGCAAACCAATTATATAAATACACTTTGTGCTCTGAAATAATCTTTGAACTCAGTGTGTGTGTGTGTGTGTGTGTGTGTGTGTGTGTGTGTGTGTGTGTGTGTGTGCGTGCGCCGCGGGTGTTGCACGTTATAGAATTCACAGCGTTATTATGTTGTCTGTCATATAACGTCCACTTATTAAAGAGTGTCCACGCCTCCACATGTTCCACTTAATTAACCTTCCGGACACGAACTCTCACACAGACAGCCACACACTCACACTCTCTTTTTATCTATCTATCTATTTATATGTCTATCTATCTTCACTTGTTTACCACGCGCTGCTTATCTTCCTGTCACGGTACAAAAAAAAGTCTCTTAATTATAGCCGCAAGAACTCAAAGACAGACAGACAGACAGACACCCACACCCACAGTCTCTTTCTATCTATCTGTCTATCTATTATCATTCATTCACGATGCTCAATTCAACTTCCTCTCACGATACGGAGCAGCCACTTAACTATTACAGCCGCTAAAACATCCTCCTCCTTCTCCTCTTTATACCTTAACACAAGACTTATACGAGAGAGATTTCCCTGGTCTAGTAAATGCCAAGATCGGTTAGTCCCAGAAAATAAAGAGTCGACCGAAGAGGCAGCTTTCTTGCTAACTCTTTTCTCTTTTTTTCTCTTTTCCTTTGTGTTCCTTTTCATTCCTGTCTTATTTTTCCACTTCCATTTTATATTTGCTTTTTTTTTCTTTTTTCCCTTCCGTCACCTGAGCTAAGAAAGACGCACACACACCTGACCTACTTTCCCTTTCTATCTTATTTTCTCGTTTTTTTTCCTTTTCTTTCCCTTCCTTTCTTTCTTTTCTGCTTCCATCTTGAATTTGCCTTTTTTTCCTTCTTTCCTTTCCGTCACCTGAGCTAAGAAAGACACACACACACCTGACCTACTTTCCCTTTCTATCTTATTCTTTCTTTCTTTTTCTTTTCCTTCCTTTCTTTCTTTTCTGCTTCCATCTTGAATTTGCCATTTTTTCTTTCTTTCCTTTCCGTCACCTGAACTAAAAAAGACACACACACAGCTAACCCACTTTCCTTTTCTATCTTATTTTCTCGTTTTTTTTTCCTTTTCTTTCCCTTCCTTTCTTTCTTTTCTCCTTTCCTCTTTTTTTTTTTTTTTTTTCCTTCTTTCCTTTCCGTCACCTGAGCTAAAAAAGACACGACCTACTTTCCTTTTCTATCTTATTTTCTCGTTTTTTTTCCTTTTCTTTCCCTTCCTTTCTTTCTTTTCTCCTTCCATCTTGAATTTGCCTTTTTTTCCTTCTTTCCTTTCCGTCACCTGAGCTAACAAAGACACACATAGCTGACCTACTTTCCCTTTCTATCTTATTTTCTCGTTTTTTTCCTTTTCTTTCCCTTCCTTTCTTTCTTTTCTGCTTCCATCTTGAATTTGCCTTTTTTCTTTCTCTCCTTTCCGTCACCTGAACTAAGAAAGACACACACACCTGACCTACTTTCCCTTTCTGTTTGATTTTCTCGGTTGTTGTTTTTTTCGTTGTCTTTCCCTTCCTTTCTTTTTTCTGCTTCTATCTTACAATTGCCTTTCTTTCTTTTTTTCCTTTCCGTCACCTGAGCTAAAAAAAGACACACACACCTGACCTACTTTCCAGGCTCTCATTACACTTCTCAAAACCCACACCACATTCCACTAACCCTTCCACTGTCCACTCCTATCCACCCTCCAATGCCACCACAATCAGTCCTATCACAGCCCCCTCCCCCTCCACCGCTCCACAGGTAATCTACTCCACCTTTTATACATGCGTTGACATTAAGGTGGATGACAGGTTGAATACAGGTCATAAATTCCATCTTTATATACGCGTTCTGCTATTTCATTCCCAACAATAGAGGGAATAGGTCAAGGTGATCGGCTCCTCTTGTTATGTTGTATTATGGCTGTTAAGGACGACAGCATAGGTAACACATGATCTAGTCCACCTTTTTCTATGTATGTATGCTGCCATCAGTCATTAGGAGGGATTGATACAGGTAAAATCCTCTTAACCCGTCCGCTGCGATTGGCACGGATTCTGCTTTCACTGGTAGCCTGGTAACTTACACTCCCAGGTCTTTCTCTGCCGCTGTGGTGGATAGTGGAGTGTTTCCCATGTGTTTCCCAAGGTGCAAGACTACATTTTTCTTCATTGAATTGTAGCAGCCACTTTTTGTTCCATTCCTGTAGCTTGGTGAGGTCTTCTAGTAGGAAATCCGCAGTCAAGGGGTTAAGATGGACAACAGGTGGAACAAAAGACCTATTCCACCCATCCACCATTAGCCATCGGAGTAGGATGCATTGGTACAGGTGTGAAGGTGGACTGCAGGTGGAGCACAATATTTATTCCAACTTTCCACCATGAGCCATAAAGACAATAAGAGCCATTGGTAATCATTTTGAGGTGGATCACAGGTGGAACACAAGATCTAACCCACCTATCCACCATCTTTGGCATCAGTACAGGTGGTCAGTGAGGTGGACCGCAGGTGGAACACAAGATCTATTCCACTTTTCCACCATTTTTCGCATCGTTACAGGTGGTCATAAGGTGGACGACAGGTGGAAAGGAACGAAGGTAAAGAAAGAAAGAAAATAGGAGAGAAAGAAAGTAGGAGAGAAAGAGATTAAAGTACCGTAGAAACAAAGAAAAACACCAACAAACAAAAACTTGACGCAAAAGGAGACATAAAAAGAGAGCAAAAAATAGATGAAAACAAAACAAAAAAATCCTCTCCACCTTTCCACTATATCATTGGCCTTGGTACAGGTGATCAATCAGGTGGATCGCAGGTGGAACAAAGGCTATCATCTCTGGCTCTCTATATACGTGTTGCCATTCGCGTGGACAACAGGTGAAATGGAGTGGTCATCAATATACCTGAGCATTCCATTCCGTCCCTCAGGTGTTCTTTATCTCTTTGTGGATGTGACCATTAAGGTGGACAGCTGGTGGATTGGGTGGACAAAGGTGGGGGGAGGGAGGAGGGGGGAGGGGGGGTTAGTCGATGTATACTTTTTTTTTTTTTTTACAACAAAGGAGACAGCTCAAGGGCACACAAAAAAAGGAAACAATAATAAATAAATAAAATAAAAAAGCCCGCTACTCGCTGTTCCATTTACTTGTCTGTCTGTCTTCTCTGTTATATCCTTCGAGAAATATGTGTCCATCTATCTCTGTCTGTCTGTCTGTTTATCTTTCTATCTATCTATCTCCGAGGGTCTGAAAGCTTACTAGAGTAGATTAAGTTGTCACAGATGATTTTTTTTTCTAGTTTTTGTTTTCATTTTTCTCTTCCTTCTTTGCTTGTACTGCATTATCTTTTTCCTCCTGTGTAATATGAGTGGTCGTGTTTTTTTTTATTATTCTCTCTCTCTCTCTCTCTCTCTCTCTCTCTCTCTCTCTCTCTCTCTCTCTCTCTCTCTCATGTACTTAATGATGGAATTTTCTCGTCGTAAATAAGATCAAATTCCTTTCCTCGCCAAGACTAAGAGAATCACACACGGATTACCTGATGGAATTCCTTGCTCCAAACATTTTTAGAAACAGACGAAAGCCACCGCCGCACAGTCATTAAGGACACTCCAAAAAATACGGAAGCGGAGCGTTTTTCGTCCCTTCTGACTAAGTGACGCACCCCATCCTCCCTCCCCCCACCCCCGTCGGTCCAGGGGAGGATGAAGAAGGGGAAGGGGGATGAGGAAGGGGAAGGAGGTTGAAGAAGAGAAAGGGAGATGAAGAAAGAGGAGGATAAAGAAGAGGAAGGGGAATGAGGAAAGGGATGGGGGTTGAAGAAGAGAAAGGGAGATGAAGAAAGAGGAGGATAAAGAAGAGGAAGGGGAATGAGGAAGGGATGGGGGTTGAAGAAGAGAAAGGGAGATGAAGAAAGAGGAGGATAAAGAAGAGGAAGGGGAATGAGGAAAGGGAAGAGGGATGAAGAAGAGAAAGGGGAATGAGGAAGGGGAAGAAGGATGAAGAAGGGAAAGAGGATGGATGACAAGGATACAGACAAACCAAGACTTTTACCCGTCGGTGTCCAGAGGAGAAATAGGAGGAAGGAAATTACACGAGAGACGCCGCCCGGAGGATGAGAAAGAGGAAGGGGAGGAGGAAGGGAGAAAGGAAAGGACACGAGACGATGCCTAGAGGAGAAAAAGGAGGAAGGGGAGGAAGAAGGGCAAGGATACAAGAGACGCTGCCCAAGGGAGTAGGAAAAAAGGGAAGAGGAAGGGAGGAATGAAAGGTCACAGGAAACGCTGCCCAGAGGAGGAGCAGAAGAAAAGGAAGGGAGAGGAAGGAAGGAACACATAGAGACAAGTAAACACTCCTATTTCGCTAACGTAAAGCTTCGGTGCAGGAAACGGAAACAGAAAGACAGTCGCACAAGTCAATGTATATATTTCGTAAACGTACAACTCGGGCACTAAGAGGTTATACAAGACGAGAGGAACCAATCATTCAGGCTCATTAAGGAGGCAGAGAGGAGCTTGATCAAATGCCGAGTGGATCAATGGAACAACTTAGCCACCTGCATGCGAATAAGATTAAATGCGATTCCTGGCTTCTGAGGGCGGATGGTGAATAGCTGGGTCTCGAGAGCTGACACGTGCGGGCCGAGTGGTCTTTTGCAGTCTCCTTCCTTGTGCATCCTTGTATACCCCAAACGGTCGGCGCCTCACACGGGTAAGTCGCAGCACAGAAAGCGGACGTCGTTGAGCGCCGTGTCGTCCGAGAAGGTGCCCTGGTCCTCCTCCACCAGGGTCATGAGGCCGCACACTACCTTGTCCATCCTGCAGAAGGACGGCCCCAGCCACGCCCCCCACTTGGTGCCGGGGGACTCGAGGAAAGTGTCCTGCCCCTGGGACTTACAGTACATGCGGAGCGCGTTGGCGGCGGTGTTGTCTCCCAGGGCTCCCTCGTCAGGCTGGCTCTGAAGGCACGCATGGAGGGGGAGGTGAGTGGGGAGGAAAGGCGAGTGGCGAGGGGGGCGGGAAGGAGGGGAGGGGGTCTCATGGCTCACAAACCTAATACATTAATGGTTTATATTAGAGTAGGGAGAGTGGCGCGGGGCGGGGGGGGGGGAGACCATAAAAACAGTGTGCGGAGGAGGAAACTGAACGGCCTTCGATCTGGTGAGAAGTAGGAGGAGGCACAGCAGCATGGACACAGCCGGGGCGGAGGGAGGGAAGGGACTGCAGTCGAGGCGGAGTGGGAAGGGGAAAAGAGGCATAGCAATTAGGCGACGAACGTGCGAAGGTGAAATAAGTTGAAATGTGACGGAGTGGGAAAGGTGGGGAAGATAACAACAGGAGTGGGACTGTGACGGAGTGGGAAAGGTGGGGAAGATAACAACAGGAGTGGGACTGTGACGGAGTGGGAAAGGTGGGGAAGATAACAACAGGAGTGGGACTGTGACGGAGTGGGAAAGGTGGGGAAGATAACAACAGGAATGGGACTGTGACGGAGTGGGAAAGGTGGGGAAGATAACAACAGGAATGGGACTGTGACGGAGTGGGAAAGGTGGGGAAGATAACAACAGGAATGGGACTGTGACGGAGTGGGAAAGGTGGGGAAGATAACAACAGGAATGGGACTGTGACGGAGTGGGAAAGGTGGGGAAGATAACAACACAAAGAGGGGAGGGAAGTGGGCTTGGGAGGACCGAGTGGGGATGAAGCGGAGTGGGGAAAGAGGGGTGAGGGGGCTTGTGATAACGGAGTGGGAAAGGTGGGGAAGGCACACCACCCAAGATTGCAGACAAGGTGGGGGAGGTGAAGGGGAATGGGGAGGTGAGTTGGCTTGTGACGGAGTGGGGATGAACGGAGTGGGGGAGAGAAGTGAACGAGCTTGTGATAACGGAGGGGTAGGGAATTCACAACACCCAAGGGAGAGGGAGAGGAATGGGGAGGCGAGTGGGCTTGTGATCGACTGGGGATAGATGGAGTGGGGGAGAGAAAAGTGAGTGGGGTAGTAAAGGAGTTTTTGTTTTGTTTTTACAGCAAAGGAGACAGCACAAGGGCACAAAAAAAAGGAAACAATAAAAAAAAGCCCGCTACTCGCTGCTCCTTTAAAGAATCCGAAGAGGTGGCCGAAAGAGCAGTCAATTACGTGAGTGAGGAGTGGATTTATGACGGAGTGGATGAGACAACGGCAAGGTCACCTCTGTGTTTACAAGGTCGGGGCGCCACAGTAGCTGATAACGCGAGATAACATCGTGTGAATCTCTATCCTCAATGTCACCTGTCATCTGCCTCCTGCGTCACATCCCCACGCCACACCACACCACCACTTCCTGCGCACCCACCACACCACCTCCCTCCCACACCACCATCCTCACACGACACAACACCCAAGAGGACGAAGACGAGGACGAAAAATAGACGGAAAAAAAAAGACACGAAATCGAAGACAAAGAAAAAACTGAGACGGAGACAACGAAGAAAAAGACGAAGACGAAGACGAAGAGGATGAAAAACGCGAGGACAAAGACGTAAACGAGAAGGACGAGAACGAGAACAAAAAACGAAAATGAGGAGGATGAAGATAACAATGAGGACGAGAAGGAAATGGACTGATAGGGGCTGGGAATACAAGGGAGTCGGGAAGAGAGGGAGCGCATATGAACAGTGTGCAGAGGAACAAACTGAGTGGCCTTTGGAGAAGCTTGCCCACTCTAGCACAATCCTTCCTCCTCGCACAACACTATACTTTATAATTTTACTTTCTTTTCCCCTTCCCACCTCGCCTCGACACCCACTCCTATCTCTCCCTCCGCCTCGGCTGCGTCCTTGCCCTACGCTGATCGTTTGTGTTTACCTTGAGGTCGTAGCCCGAGAGGAAGTCCCCCTCAGGGCATTGGTACTCGCCGCTCCAGCTGCCGCGGTTCATGGAGGAGGAGGTGACGGACCCCGTGAAGGCCCCCGTCGTGTTGTAGCAGTTCAGCTTGATGGCGTTCACGCTCGTGTCGTCGTCCAGAAACTGTTCAGGCTCAACCTACAGCGCGGCCACCGGGGTTAGGAGAGTGCGGGAGTGTGAGGGGGAGGAGAGGGAAGGGGGAGGTATAGGCTCAATCTCTCTATATCTATCTATTGTATGTCTGTATATCTATCTATCTATCTATATAAATATAAATAAATAAATAAATAAATAAAGATATATATATATATATATATATATATATATATATATATATATATATATATATATATATATATATATATCTATTTATCTATATCTATTTGTCTCTATCTATCTATCTCTATATCTCTCTATATATCTCTATAGATATCTCTCTCTCTCTCTCTCTCTATATCTAAACATATATATATATATATATATATATATATATATATATATATATATATATATATATATATATATATACACACACACATAAATTTGTGTTTGAGTCTGAACAGTCCCTGGCGCTCCCGTAAGGTTTCTTGGCGGGGTGTGGTGGCCGGCCTGCCCGTTAGAGACGCGGGAAGGTTGATTTCTTCCTAGTGGCTGCCCTGTCACATCTTGGCCAGGCCGTGCTGCCCGCCGATCCTTCTCTTGGCGCAAGTCGCTAAAGTGTGAGTACTTTGGTGGTCATCTGGGGACCATGTGAGTAAACTTCGACAACTTAGCAATGGCTGAAAATCGTCAGTTTGTAGCACCAGGGTTCCAACCCTGGACTCAGGGTAACCACGCCCGCGCACTAACCAATCTCCCCTCTACTAACAATCAGCGTCAGCGCTTTGCAAACAAAATATGTTTTGTTTATCGGTCAGCCGCCAACACTACCAAGCCACCAGATGTTCAAACGCTACAATACTGCCACGTACAGGAGCGATGCCACGTGTTTACACGAGGCCACGCATGGTTTGCGTCTCTGGAGTAGAGGTCCACGAGGGAAGGCGGTGGCCGAGTGGTCAACGCACGGACGTGATGATCCTGAGGACCCGGGTTCAAGTCCCACCGCAAGACGCTGACAATTTCAACCATCGCCGAGTGGCGGAAGATTACCTACATGCTATTCATATCTTCAATCAACTCTTACTTCAGCGGCTTTCGTCAAGAGTAGCACCGGGGGGCAACACCGGCCAGGCAAGTCACACATCACAGCATCCACTTAAAACAAAATTCGCCCGCGACACTAACGGGTCGGGACCGTCCACCGCTATGGGCGGCAGGAGAGACTTGGACGAGCGTTACGGCATCTGAGGCTCTGGACAAGAACTGGAGCCTGTCCGTAGGCCTCCCTCACCCTGAGTTCAAAGGACCAGGCGAAGGACCCCTCGGGACACGCCTCGGTCTGGCCCCAGAACCCCCAGAAGGTCGCCCCCAGCGAGTGGATGAAGTCGTCGGGGTCGTACGCTGCAGGGAACCAACAAGACAAGAGTTCAGAGCGAGGCGAGACACGCGACACAAAGGTCCAGGCATTATAACACGGCTCTTGGCGGTATCACAAGTCTGTTTCGTCCACGTCGCTCGAGGCCGCTACATTACCCACCGAGGGAGCGCGTCGCCAGGACAAGTAGGGCAAAGCTGAGCAGCAGCATCGTGAGAGGAAGAGGCGGAGGACGTGACAGAGGACAAAACGGCAGCCTCTATATACCATACAGTCGCCCCCACGCCTCGGCTTATCTCCTCACGTCCAGCCCCTCCTTTCAGCGCGGGTAATGGGGGACACGTACCTATATATTGTGGTGACCCCTACACCATGGCGACGCAAGGGTGACATTCAGACCAGGAAAAAATGAGATACGGTGACAGATAAGAGAGAGAAAGAGAGAGAGAGCGAGAGCAACACATTATGGCCCAGGAATACAAATGGGGCGACTCATCCCTCCATGACAATGCAATCAGACGTCCAGCCGCTGATGTCCCGTCGTTGTAGCACCAAGCATATCCCTCTCACTGACCTCCATCCAGACCCTTATTATACTCCATAGTCTTCCTCCCATAGTCATTTGCCTCTCATTACATTTTTTTTTATATGTAACCTTTCTTCTTCAACCCTCCCCCCTCCCCCTTCACCCTTACATCCCTTCAAGTGTTATTTTCCTCCTTTCTTATACGTAGATCTTTCCTTATCTAAATTCTTCTCCCTTTTTATGTTTCATCTTTACCCTCATTTCTTTCCCTTTCTCTTCCTCACCCTTTATTTTTTTATTCACCTCCACCTTAACGTTTCATCTTCATACCTCCTTCTCCCATTCTCAATTTCCTTGGCCTTCTCCTTGTCCGGGACGGAGGAGATGCGATAGATAGATTTGCAAACGAATCGAGAGCTATTTCGCCAACACAAAACTTGGGCACAAAAAGCGAAAACAGATACAGACAGACAAACCAATATTTATATTTCACTAAAACAAGTCTCAGGCGCAAAAAGTAAAAGAACTTCAGTTTATTGGTTACAAGACTAAAGCAAACAACCATTCGGGCTCAGTAGAGAGACAGGCAAGAACTGGTTTACAGAGCATACCGGATCAACGGAACAAATTACCGCAGTGGATGAGTGGGACTAATTACGGACCTGAATATGTTGCCAATACAATTAAGATTGACTTATGAATGACAGTTAGATACATTTGTGGCAGGGAAGGCGGATGGCAGATTACTAGCACAGGTCTCAAGTGCTGCCACGTGCGGGCCGAGTGGTCTCTTGTGGTCTCCTTATATCCTTGTGCATCGTTCTGTACCCCAAACAGTCGGCGCCTCACTCGGGCAAGTCGCAGCACAGAAAGCGGACGTCGTTGAGCGCCGTGTCGTCCGATAGCCCGCCCTGGTCATCCTCCACCAGGGTCATGAGGCCGCACACCGCCATTTTAGTCCTGCAGAAGGACGGCCCCAACCAATCCCCCCACTTGGTGCCAGGGGACTCCATGTAAACGTCCTCACCCTGGGACTTACAGTACATGCGGAGCGCGTTGGCGGCGGTGTTGTCTCCAAGGGCTCCCTGTTCAGGCTGGCTCTGAGGGGGCAGGCAGGGAGGGGGAGGTGAGTGGGGAGGGACGGGGAAGAGGGGAAGGCTGACCATAGAGGAGTTGTGTGAGGAAGAAGAGAAGAGGGAGGGGAAGAGGAGAAGGCCACATCAAATAGTCGTACAGGTGAATGTGCTTTTACATCAACAGTACTTCGTTATTTTACCTCCAACCTGTTTATCGTGGTTGTTTGTAGTGTGCAGCTGTGTGTTGGTCCGCGAGATAACGTCGTGTGAATCTGTATCATTACACCACCTGTCACCTCCCTTTCACCACACAATTTTTTTTTTTTTTTTTTACAGCAAAGGAGACAGTTCAAGGGCACAAAAAAAGTAAACATTAATAAAAAAAAAAGCCCGCTACTCGCTGCTCCTAAAAAGAATCCAAATACCACACCACCACCACATCATCTCCTCCCACTCCATCATCTCCCCACCATATGCACTCCACATCAAGTACTCGTCAGACCACTTCTCCCTACATCACCCCATCCCCACTCCACCCAACCACCACTACTTCCCCACAAGCTTCCAGAACCATCTCCCAACTTCCCACCTCTTCCACCTCCTCACTACCATTACACCACGTTCCCTCTCCACCACACAATCCATTTGCTCACTTCACCACCACGCATCTACTCCACACCAATACCTTCACTCCACCGCACCTGAAGTTTCCCACCCCCAGCGCCACCACCTCGCCACACCAGCGCCGCTTTCCCACCGCCAGGCACTCAAAACAAGGCGGCAAAACAAAGATAACACGGAAGCGAACGCCGATAAATTGAAAAGATAACAAAAAAGATTCAGGAAAAGTGTAGAGGAGGAGGAGGAGGAGGAGGAGGGGGAGGAGGAGGAGGAGGAGGAGGAGGAAGAGGACAACGACGACACAGATGCGAAGAACGCTGAAGAGGATAAGAATCACAACGATGAGGGTGAGGCTTGAGGCGAGGACGAGGACAAGGAAGACTAGGACGAGGACAAGTAAACGAGGACGAGGAGGACGAAGAAGCCAAAGATAAAGCCACGAAAAAGGCCGAAGAACAAAAACTAGGGAGAAGAAGAAGAACAATCAGCATAGCGAACTCCAAAAGCGAAACCAAGGACGCGACAGAACACGAAGACGACGAGTAAGAGGAACGAGTAAGTAAGCGAACGAGTAAGGGAACGCAATACAAGGGAGTCGTGCGCTGGTCGTCTGTGTTTACCTTGAGGTCGTAACCCCCGAGGAAGTCCCCCTCTTCGCAGCTGTACACGCCGGTCCAGCTGCCGCGGTTCATGGTCGAGGAGGTGACGATCCCGGTGTGATGCAGAGTCGTGTTATAGCAGTACAGTCTGATGGCGTTCACGCTCGTGTTGTCGTCAAGTAAGTGTTCCCCTTCCACCTACAGCGGGGAAAGAAGAAACAATGGGAAAGGGAAGAGAAAGAGATGGAAGGGAAGACTGGGAAAGATGATGCTATGAAGACTCGGTCCAAAGAAAACATTTTGACGGGGCGGCCGCTGAAGATAAACCGGATAAGCCAATCTCCTACTGGCGATGGGGTGGGCGGGGGAGGTCAGCGGCCAACAGGGAGGGACTCAGGAAAATAAATTCCGGCCAGACACCTTTTCAGCCAAGGCCTGTCATAGCTTGAGAGGTGCAGGAGGCTATTTGTTAAACCAAACTAAACTATGATCTGAACGTGACCTTTCCACTCTCCCAACACACAACTGACAGCATGGAGGCAGCATCACGGTGCAGGCGACGCCGCGTGTGTACACGTGGCCACGCCTGGTCCGCGTCCTCGGGGCAGAGGCCGGATAAGGAGCATCGTTTTTTTTTTTTTACGTCTACGCCTATAGCGCCGGTAGGCTTGCTTGAGGGGCCTGGATGGTGTTCGGCTCCGGCCCGTCATGGCGCAGGCAAGTGTTTATAGTGGCGCCATCTTCTCTTGCCATCTTGGTCTTTGCCAGAACAGGAGGGACCGGACAAGCCTCACGGCACCTTTAGGCTCTGGCCAAGGACTAGACTCACTAGAGCCTGTCTGTGGGCCTCCCTTACCCTAAGCTCGAAGGCCCTCGCGAAGGACCCCTCAGGACACGCCTCGGTCTGGCCCCAGAAGCCCCAGTAGGTCGCCCCCAGCGAGTGGATGAAGTCGTCGGGGTTGTACGCTGCCGGAAACCAACAAGACAGTTCAGAGCGAAGCGAGCCACACGGCACAATGGTATTACATGTCATTGCACGGCTATTGACGGTGACTCCGTCTATTTGTCCAGGCCACTCAAGGCCGCTACATTACCCACCGAGGGAGCGCGTCACCAGGGCGAGGAGGGCGAAGCTGAGCAGCAGCATCGTGAAGACGGAGGCGCAGGACGAGACGGAGGACAAAGCGGCGGCCTCAATATATACAGCTGCAAGTAGTTGCTTTGGCTTATCTTCTTAGGCCCCGCCGCTCCCTCCACCTTCGTTTTTAGCTGGATATTTTACCGGGTAAAGTGTAACAATACTCGCAGGAGGCACGTTTTCCCACATCTTATCGCGTGCATCACACAGACAGCAGAACATTCTCACAATGCAAATAACGCAACGAGATGAGGTCAAAGGTAAGTAAGGGGCATGAGACGAAGTAACCTGTCCCAGGGAAGCAAAATAACGGTATGGAAAGTAAATTACCAAAAAGAATCCGCCCACGCCATTACTTCTATGGACAGACCACCAATGAGCGACCTTAAGGGTACTTCCCCGACCGCGTTAAGGGCCTGCTCATAACAAAGGGAGTCTTGGGACAGGTAAGGAAACAGGTGACTTATCGGTCGGGGACACAAAGAGACGTTCGAGGACACAAAGGAAAAAAAAAATCACAAGTCTGAAAAGAACTCAAAGACCAACGGTGCCATCCCACATCTCTCATCTTCCCCCCTTCCCCCGCATCAATCCCCACCCACTCCCCTTACCTCCCCCACCCCACCCCACACACAACCATCCCTCACAACGTCCCTTCATTTCCATTACCAGCTGATACGTTCCGTGACACCAAGGCCGGAATACACCATAATAACAAAGCAGGAAGGAGACGAAAAATTAATGATACACGCCCGGTGACTGACGTATGGAGGACGAAGGAACAAAAGTGGGGCGAGGACAAACATGGATACAGAGAGAGAGAGAGAGAGAGAGAGAGAGAGAGAGAGAGAGAGAGAGAGAGAGAGAGAGAGAGAATATGACCCTGAATACAAATGAGGAGACTTTTCCCTTTCAAGAGCACCATCAACATAACACCTCCTCTACGTTTTTCCCGCGCCTCAAGTCCCCCTTCACACCCTTCTATTACATTATATCCTTCCTCCCATTATCATCTGTCTCTCCTAATCCACCTTTTCTTAACCAATTATTTATCGTTCCTTCCTTTCACGTGTTCCCGTTCTCTCCTTCCCCATATATAAATTTGCCGTTTCCTTCTTTATTTTCCTTCTTTCTATTGTCATCTGTCTCCTGTTTCTCTTCATCTATTATCTTCATCAATTCTTTATCCTTCTATCCCCACGCATGTTGTCTGTATTTTCTTTCCCATATATCCTTTCCCGCATATATATTTACTGTCTCCTTTATTTTCCTGTTTTCATTGTCATCTGTCTCTCCTAATCTTTTTTTTTTCTTTATCTCTTACCCTTCTCGCCCTCTTCCCCTCATTATCTAATCAATCTCTTCAAACTGTCTTTTCACATGTCTCTCCTATATTTTATTTCCTCGTATTCTCCTTTTCTCAGTCGTTTTGCCTCATCCAATCAACCTTTGTATTGCAGTCTTCCTCCCTACAAGTCTATCTACATCTATCTATCTTCTAGCCTATCTATATTTCTTCCTACCCTCTTTTCAAACTGTCTTTTCACACGTCTCTCCTTTATTTTATTTCCTCGTATTCTCCTTTTCTCAGTCGTTTTGCCTCATCCAATCAATCTTTTTATTGCAGTCTTCCTCCCTACAAGTCTATCTACATCTATCTATCTTCTAGCCTATCTATATTTCTTCCTACCCTCTTTTCCGATACAGCTTCCCTCAAGTAAATTCATCTCCCTTTTCATTTATCTTCCCAACCCTCATCTCCCTCTCTTCCTCAACTATCCATTTTCTCTCTCCACAATTCACATTCTCCAATTTACCTTCCCTCCAACCCTTCATCTCTCTCTCTTTTTCCCTCTTCCTCGCTCTTCTATTTTCTCTCCGGCAGCCTTCCATTCCTCTTCCTCTCTATACGTCTACTCCTTCCTCTCCCTCTTCAATCTCCCTTCCTCCCTTCCTTCCTTCCTTTCTTCCCTTCCCTCCATATCTCCTTCCTCACTCTTCAATCTCCCTCACTTCCTTCCTTTCCTCCATTGATCATCCATTCCTTCTCTCCATATCTCCTGTCTCTCTTCTCTCTCTCTCTCTCTCTCTCTCTCTCTCTCTCTCTTCCTTCCTTTCCTTGATCCTTCTCTCCATATGATCCATCAACCCACGACCTTGTCACTTCGCCCACACTTCACATTGTCATCCTTCGCCCCACACCATTCGCTCCCTCCCAGCCATCCCCGCCCTTGCCTCCCTCCCCTCCTCGCCCCACCGCCTGGCAGCCGCCCACATCACCCCGAACAAGAGGATGCATCATTCTTCCTTTATCTCTTTCCCAGTCCAACGGCTTTCCGCACCCCCCCCCTTGCCTTGTCTTCCGTTGACGTAACACACACACACACACACACACACACATACACATAAAAAAATACACACGTAAAGTTAAGAAAGCAAAATAAACACGTTAGTACAAATAAATCGGTATATACACGAAAACTTTCTCTCTCTCTCTCTCTCTCTCTCTCTCTCTCTCTCTCTCTCTCTCTCTCTCTCTCTCTCTCTCTCTCTCTCTCTCTCTCTCTCTCTCTCTCTCTCTCTCTCTCTCTCTCTCTTCCGTAATGCAACATAATCAACAGTGTAATATCATTTTTACTTACAAGTCAATTTACGCGCTAATGAATCATTTCACACCTGCTAACAGCCGCCACGGAAATATATGAGAATTATATGAGTCACGCGTCAGGTGTAGACAACATTAATTACCAAAAAAAATCTCAGGTAATTGCACAATGGTTTATAATTATTCTCCCTGTTCGCTTTTGTTTTTTGTTTTTTCTTTTAACCTTATTTTTAAGTGAACACGAATTATGGTTACAGTTTATCTCTCTTCATTTACACTTGTTTCATATTGTATTCTTTTATTTTTAATGTTTCCCTTCAAACTTGAATGCGCACGTTTGATTGTTTTTTCCTTTTATCATTTTAATTTCCCTTATTTTCAAGTCCACTCAGTTTTAAATTCTTCCATGCCATATATATTCCTTGCTTCCAGGTGGCCACGAATTTATATTCCTTCATCATTTATAATTCCTTCGTTTTTAAGTCTTGCAAGATCATTTTCTTTTAATTTCAGGTTTTACGCATTTCCATAATTAGTTTTTTTCCGTATTTGTGGATTTTTTTTTTTCATTCTTGTTTTTTTCATCATTCTTAAGTTTCACAGGTTCAGTCTCCCTACTTCAGATATCACGCATCCTATCCCCAACCCTTTACTACCCACACGCTGTATCTCTTGCACTGTAGGGACGGGTAACCTTCAGGAGGGCTAAATAACCTTGGCCCTGACCGGCGCAGCTGAGTGGCAGGTTAATTTATCCCTTGATTTGTTAATTTACCCACGGGAGCACCTGATGGACGGCCTTGGGAGTTTTACAGATATATTTCAAGAGAGAAACTGAATCCCCGTAATAGTGTAGAATTGAGAGAGAGAGAGAGAGAGAGAGAGAGAGAGAGAGAGAGAGAGAGAGAGAGAGAGAGAGAGAGAGAGAGAATAAATACAAAAAAATAAAAACCTGGTGAAACGAACTCGAGAAAGGGGAGCTCACGGTCCAGGGTTGTTGGTACGACTTTACAAGTATTGGGCAGGAGAGGAAGACTCTTGAGACGTAAGATGCGGTTTGAATAAAGCCAACCAGTTATCTTATTATATATATATATATATATATATATATATATATATATATATATATATATATATATATATATATATATATATATATATATATATATATATATATATATATATATATATATATATATATATATATATATATATATATATATATATATATATATATATATATATATATATATATATATATATATATATATATATATATATATATATATATATATATATATATATATATATATATATATATATATATATATATATATATATATATATATATATATATATATATATATATATATATATATATATATATATATATATATATATATATATATATATATATATATATATATATATATATATATATACGGATTTGGTACGTTTTGCTGCCCCGATTTGGTACGATCAGCTAAATCAGATCGGCAACCCTGAGCTCACCAGTACCTTCCTCCCTCGACCCGCGTCAACGTCACCTCCCCCTTGTTACAATTCTGGACCATATTCTCACATTTCGGGGCTTATTGGACGCCTGTTACCCTACGACCCCCTACACAGGTCTGCCATTTAGTGCTTTAGTCCTAACAAAGACAGATAGGCCTAAAGAAGCTGTCTCGCGCCCACGCCACATCGCTTCTCTATTCTTGATCTTTTGTTTCGCTTAAAGACAACCCAATGCAAAACAATAGATGTAAAATGTGCCCCCAATACTCTTTTAATATAAATTCAGAGATATTGTTTAACCCGGTAGCAGCGACGGGCCAAATTTGTGGCTTTACCGTGTACCAGCGATGGGGGCCAAATTTTCGCCATGATATAACCCCCCCCAAAAAGAGATGATGCATAAACTAATGACATATGTGTTGATATATATTATGAAATGGTTTACGTGAGTGATGATTTTTTCTCATTTTTCTCGCTTAGAGGGGACTTTAAGAAACATGATCCCCGCAGCTACCGGGTTAATTCTAATTTAGGCTAGTTTGTGGTGTCCCGCTACTCCGTCATTTAACCTCCGCCTCTTGTTTTATCAGAGACAACCGAGGACTAAACAACTGATGAAATATATCCCCCCAATCTGCTTTTCCTGGTAATTCAGATCTCTTCATCTTCTAATTCATTTCCAGAGGCGTCTCGCTACTCCGTCATCCCCACCTCCGGCTTCACAGGTAAAACAATTAGTAATGAGTAGGCTAACCCCGTGGGCTCTGGTGCGAGGGCGAGTAACGTTAATTACCCCAGGGATGCACCATTAAATAATATATGAGATCAAAAGGTCGGAGTTCTTGTGTGGGGGCGTGCACTGTATTTAGTGAGGTCATGTCTAATGGGCTTCTTCAGTGTTTACTTTTAGAGTATTAAGCCTATTGTTGTGTTGTTGTTGTTGTTGGTGGTGGTGGTGGTGGTGGTGATTTGTTTGTTTTCTTTATAACGCCTTTTTTTGGTTACACGCACTCGAGTTATCTATTTCCGTTTTTTTGTTCTCGTTGTGAACCGGAGATGAGCACCGCCGCCACGCGCAGCTATAGCGTAAGCTCCCATCTTTACCCGTTTACCTCTAGTCAACCTCCCCGCTGCCTGCTTCCCACACATCTCCCGTCCTGCACACGTTAAAGGGACCACTCTATTCAGGAGCAGAAATTAGCGGGCTTTTTTTTTTTTCATTATTGTTTTCTTTTTTATTACGCCCTTGCACTGTCTCCTCTGCTGTAAAAAAAAAAAAAAAAAAAAAAAAAAATATCCTACACACAAAGCCTTCAGTAGGTCCGCGTTCAGCCGTCAATCAAATTCTTGTATTTAGTTTAATTCTTTACAACTCGTCAGTTCGCACTACGTACAAATATAACGATAACTGGGTCCGTCAAGCTGGATTATACACTCAAAGACATGCACCCGCGTTCAGCCACATTTCCTGTTGTATTCAGATTTTGATAAACGGTTCACACAAATTATTGGTCAGTGGTCACTTCGCATCACCTGCACGAACAAGCATGAATAGAGTTGCCAGGCACGATTTTGTTGTGATCTTTGTTCCCCTGCACACGTTAAAGGGACAAGTATATCACACACACAATGTCCTTCAGTAGATCCGCGTTCAGCCGTCAATCAAATTCTTGTGTTTAGTTTAATTCTCACATCCTTGTATTCTTGTATTTAGTTTAATTCTCACATCCTATTCTTGTATATAGTTTAATTCTCACATCCTATTCTTGTATATAGTTTAATTCTCACATCCTATTCTTGTATATAGTTTAATTCTCACATCCTATTCTTGTATATAGTTTAATTCTCACATCCTCATTTTCTTTCCTCTTGTATTCAATTTTAGTTTTCATTTCCGCTGCCTCGTTGATCGCTTCGCATTACGTAAAAACATGAACACCCGGGGTTATCAGGGACGGTAACGCACCCACTGATCTAGTGACAGGGATGAGAGTCAAGATACTGCTCAATTCTTCTTTTAGTGAGTTGGGTAGCATAGTGAAAAGTAGCCAACAGGTTCTGGTGGTGGGTCTAAAGGCACTGCAAGAGGAGGGAAACCTATCGGACTTAAGGTCTGCTGGGCCAAGGCCGAAGTATAGGTGTATCGAGGCTTACTGGATGAAAAAGTTGTCTGTTCATGCGTGCGGCGAGGACATTCATATCTTGGAAAATTTCCCATACATTGTTAGTGTAGTGAAAAACAAAGTCACATCAAGAAATCAACAGTGGATTAGATTGGCCCACGATGTTATGGCCTCACTCAGCATGAGTATATGGCGTGGTTGATCACAGTGCATGAGGACATAGATTCTAATCTTCAAGTGGCTTCTTTTTATGCTGTGGAATAATGAAAAAAACAAATCCAGAAAAGACTAATTCAGAACTTACCGTGTGACAGAAAAGCAAATAAACCAAAGGCAGCATCACCAAACACTCTAAGAACACATTTAAATAAACCAAACAACAGGGGAGGGAGACATTACAGGGGGCATTCTAACTTATCGAGTCTATAGTCTACATAATTATCTGGCTCCCAAAGCCTCAGGCCCATATTCTCAAACATTCTGGGGCTACACACCCACATTTGATAAGGTTTTTGTAGAGGTGAAGGGTATTGGCATGGGTAGTTTCATGAGTCTAGTGATAGTGTGTTAATGTTTTTGCACCATGAATGTTCAAAACACTCACGAGAACCCAATTAATCTTCTCTGTGGCCTGGAAATGTTTTGTTATGAGAACTGATGTCGTCTGACACTACTGGCATCAGATTAAAAAAAATGTAGCTGGTCACTTACCTTGACAGATCTGCTGCACCTGAACCACCACTCTTCACCTGGAGGTCCTGGAACCGTATCATGCCATTAGCCTTGCAACAGTAGTCTTGCTACCTGTGCTGTAGTGTGTTGCTTACTCACACCGGGAAGGTTCACCCCTGCAACAAACAACTGTCAATCAAACAATCACACATCATACAAGAACAACAAACATACAGTTCACAAGGAGGCAGAGGATGAAATTCATGACTCAGTAAAGATAAGGGACAGACAGATAGACAGATAGACAGACAATCTAAGAAATTCATTTTTTCAAAGAAAATTCACATCCATAAAGCACTACAAAATGAAGAAGTTTTCTGAAGTGAAGCAAATGAAAAATAATACAGCAGTGGTACATATTTATAAAAGTGACTTTATTTTCGTTCGTTCTTACCAATACATATAAATACGTAAAGTCCTTAAGAGTTACAACATGGATGGCTTGGGAGCACCAGAGCAAGTGGCTGGCTCTGGTGCCCAATGGAACACTAAACACTAGGAAAATTATCTAAAAAATTACAAAAAATTGAGAATTGAGCAAAAAATCAAGAGAAAGCAACTTGGAGTGAGCATCGGGTTTCCTCAACGACTGGTCCGTGGACGACACAAGTCAACTTAAGACTACGTAGTAGAATAAATTAAAGTAACACAGTAGCAGCACACGTTAAAAACTACCACAGATCATTGGAACACAGAGTGAATATTGAGCAGGAAAATGAGCATTGATGTTCCTTGGGCGGTGGGCCTGTGAGGGGATCGTGTGTATTGAGCATTGTACGGCTGAGAGGCCAGCCAGGAGCCTCCTGAGGGCAGTAGTTTTGTCCTGCTTCACCTCTGGACTCTTCTGGCATTCTTGGCCCTCCAGCGACACAGAGTTAGCATCCTAGGTCATTCTATGATTAGTAGTTTACTCGATCCACACAGAACTTAACATTCAACATCTTACACAGCCTTTTTTGGCAATATTAGTTTAGTGACAGCTATAATAGCCTATCCTGCATTCTACTGCAGAGATAAGTGTACTTTGAGATCATGAATTATCATCAGCTTGGCTCTGACATGGCCAAGCCCATCAGCTACATTCATAGCTCCCTCACTTATCAAACACCTTTTTTAACATGTGGAATCTTACTCCAACAGTAACTGCACCTTGCATTCTTAGTGATCTGTATCTAAACATACTTAACCACCATTGTGCATTCCATCATCCCAGACTGTCAAATAAATTTTTTGAGCTCCAGTCAACGTGTTTTCACACCTTTTCACATAACATTAATCCTCGTCCAGAGTAAATGTCCATAATACAGTTTCCATATTTCAAAAACTTGGAATCACTTCAGTACCATCTATTTTGATATACACTTGACTATCAAGAAAATATTTTGACACAGACTTGTATGAATTTCGTTTCTGCACCATAAATGGAAGCTTCCTGTAGGTCATATAAAAGTTGAACATTCAGTATAATACTAAGGATCCATCTCATGTACTGTACAAAACTGTTTACACTACATTATTTATTACACCTGTACCTCTTCAGTCCCTCCACTTAGGTTAATCTTATCACCTATGACCTCTGCTGTAGCATGAACATTTGAAGACCTTTACTATTGCATAAACATTACAAAAGACCTCATCCTAGAATTCTGCAGCCTTGGTTATGGTGAAGACACAGCTTTATGCACTTTCCTATGATACAAACACCTTTGAAGATCATTTGCTATAATTATACACACAATTCTTACCATCAGACAACACAGTTACGAGCTAACCTCAAAACCTTGGCACTTGCCTAAGCAGAACACTAACAAAATAAATCCCTATAAGTTCTAACACTAATCTTACTGGAAGCTGTAAAAAAGGACATGTGTTTGCACTTGAATATCAGTAAGCTTATCTGGCCTTTGTCATTTGTATTAAAAATCATCTGCTATAAAAATATAAGAATACTAGTTAGTCACATTTTTTCCTTTCAAAAATACTGAAAAATATGCATGAAAACTATAGGATAAAATGCATTTGTGCTTGGATCACCTACAGTAGAAATAAATAAATTAAGAAATTGATAAATAAATGAAAGCAAAAGTACTGTAGGTACACCATTCATTTCCTCCTAAGAAGGTTGGGATGAAAGAGTAAATGCCATGATTATGCTGCCTCATGTCATTCCTTCTTCTGCATGACAGCTGTAGCACTTATAAAATTCTAGTTCCATGTGCATATAGGTGAGTGCAGTGGCAGCACCATGAGGGGCTTGGCTTCAGCTACCCTCAGCTCTCAACCTTCCTCCATAATTTTGAAACAAATAAATGTTCCTTTCTCTTGGCACAACCTTAGCTCCCCCTTGCACCAGGAAAGACCTCAGCATCCCTCCTCTAAAAAGTAATCCTGGAGCTGCTGCTGGGTGGATGAAGCCATGTGTGTGTGTAGTGTTTAGCTGGTTGTGACATACAGGAAATGAGATGTGCTCATGGGGTCCCACCTCTGTGTCTTGAGTCCACCTTGTGTGTGTGTGTGTGTGTGAGTGTGTGTATTATTGTAGTCTTTCTTATCACAGCCATAACTTAACAATGTTTTATCCAGTCTTACATTTCTTTCATTACTGATAAAAATCCCTAAAGATGCACAACTGCAGACCATCATCTTTCCAGAACACAGACACATTATGGATTGATAGGATTACTGATCAGTTATTTGCTTTGTTACCTATTCTTGTTCACTATTTATGTTGAAAGTACTGATAATTACTATTATCAAATATCATAATCAGTTTGATCAACTAATGGAACTGATAAAAGTTTTCCATTCCACTGCCTCTGATATATGCCACTCTCTAATACATATCCTGCCGCTACCTTCAATGTAGTGAGTGTGTGGGGTCAGCAGTGCAGTATTAGTTGGAGCACGGATTTGGTGAACGTGGTCTGATTTCCTTGCTACCGATGCCTGACTAACTCTGAAAATGCTGAGCAGCCAAAGATCACAAACATGCCATTCATCAACAGTACATACCTCCACTGCTCAAATGGAGCACCAGGGGCCAAAGCCAAGCAAAATTAAAAAATTGATATAAGAACATAAGAATGTAAGGAGTCTGCAAGAGGGCAGTAGATAAAACTACTGTCCAGCAATTTTAAAGACTTGAAAATGTAGAAAATCTGTATAATTAGAAACTTATCATTATAGTTTTCAAACCTCTACTTGTTCTTGGAAATGAGATTATTACTCTTAAATGGATTTTCATGTCATTTCCTTAAATGTGCATTTGCCTAAGTCACAATTTTTTGTGTGGAGAAATACCCAAACTTCTTTACTGAATGACTGAGGCAGAGGAACCAGACTGAACCCTTTGTGTTAAGACTGCTTCTATTTGTACTATACATTTTATTTCCTTCCACAGCCTACTGTCAGCAGATGAAGCCTTTTCTTTGTTTACTCATGTTTTGTTTGACAAATTAAAGTAAAAACATCTCCCATTTGCATTGTGAATGCATGACCTTTTGACCTAAAAGAATCATGCACTCAGCAGTCATTGAAATCACAGCCTTGTTTGCTGGCATGATTCCTTAGGTTTTCTGGCAATGGAGCTAGTTCAGAAAATCTTGATGTTCTTCCAAAATGACAAGTTTTGCTTGCCATTGAAATTTTATATCCTTCCCAATGCCTTTCAGCAAAACAACTAACCTAGCATCTACTTTTCAAGCCATCCTTATAATTTTCTTGGAATTCTGGGCAAAGCACAAGCTTTTCTTACTCAAAAATTTTCATTTCCTTCCCTATTCATTCCAGTCAAATAACTAGCCTAAAAATTTATATTAAAGCCTTTCTTATAACATCCAAGGAGGTTTTGACAAAATGATGAGACTGGCTTTCCTCACTCTAGTTTTATCGTTTTCTTCCCTATTCCTTCCAATAAATTGGGTAGCCTAGCATAACATATCATATCAAAACCCCTTTATCAAATTTCCTTTGGAATTTGATTTTGGCAAGATAACTACACTTGCTTTCCTCAATTTCATATTATCATTTTCTCCTTATTCTGTAGAAAAACACCCTGACCTATGTCATATTCAAGTCTTTTTAATATCCCTTGAGGGTACGGCAAAATAACTGGATTAACTCTCCTCACTCTAGCATATTCAGTTTTCACTTTTATGTTCGGTTACAGAACCAGTCCAGTATAGTATTTCTTATCAAAGTCTTTCATAGAATATCAAAAGGGTTTTGACAGAATGACTACACAAGCTTTCCACACTCTAACACTTTCATTTCATTCACTATTCCTTCCTGCAAAACATGAAGCATAGCCATCCCTATCTAACACTTCTTATGACTTCCAAAGCAGTTCTGGCAAATGCCTTGACTTGCCTTCCTTCCTCTTTTCCTCTGTATTCCTTTCAACAAATCATGTATGTTAAATTTTACAAACATCTTTGTTTCCTGCTTCTTTTAAAAATCACCCTTGAGTAACTGGACGCTTTCTGAAGTACTCGGGTTTGTGCAGTATCGTTTAATAATCCCATGACATACTGAACAAGGAGTGAGCAGGTACATTGAGAAAACGAAATAAGTGCTTTCTTAACTGATATTTAAATTATTGGGCAACCTTGCATGTACTTGGGCTTTGTACATTATGACTGACATATCCTGCTACACACTGAACTATAGGGTGTGAAATAACAAGCAATCTGAGAGAAATGCAGACTACTTCCTTTACACCTCTGAATGACTGGAGGGGCTCATAAATACTTGAGCTTTGTGGTGTAGCTTTTTCATCCCATGACACATTAAACTGTGGACTGTGTACTAAAAGGCCATCGCTGCAAAAAACAGGCAACTTCTTTAGGAATCATCAAGTAATGGAATTATTTGGCAAGTATTAAGGCTTCGTACACTATCGCTGATTTATCCTGACAAGCACTGCACGGTTGATTGGATTAGGGGGCCATCACAAGGTGAAAATACCCTAGTACATACTTATATATCTTCAAATAATTGGATAATTGGATGACTTTGCAAGCGTTTAGGTTTTGTACAGTATTGTTGACTTATCCAGCAGCACCGTGAACTAGGGAATAGTTACTCAGGACCTATCACTGCATAAACCAGGCTACTCCTTTATGAAACATCGAGTAATTGGATGACCGTAACCATTTAGGTCTTGTATGCTACTGATGACAAACTGCAACACGCTGAACTATGAAGTGTGTATTCAGGAGCTCTGAGTGATAAACTAGCTACTTCCTTCATATCATTGGATGACTTCATAAAAATTTGGGCTTTGTACAATGTCGTTGATCTATTTTGTAATACTGTGAACTGTGGAATGTGTACATAGGAGACCTTCATTAAAAAACTACTTCCTTTATATATCTTTGAGTAATTGGATGCCTCTGTGAGTATAAGGCTTTGTACGTTATCACTAAGCTATCCTGCGATGCATTAGTAAGAGTTAAGGAACGATCACAGTGAGAAAACACTACTTCCCTGCTGCCTTTATAAATCTTTTGAGGGGAAAATGTAGATTACCTGGACAGTCTTCTTTTGAAACACTGACACCTAACAACCCCTCCTGCCTAACCTAACCTAACCTAGCGATCAAGCCCATAGCACAGACATGAAATTCAAGGAGGGGGGTTATTTCCATTGTAAGGGGTTTTACATTTTTATCCTTTCCTTACTACATATCTTTCTACTAGAATAACACAGTCATGCATTTATATTTGCTTCTAAGTGAAGAACTTCTGGGGAGGCTAATGAGATCAGGAGGGTGCTAAGCCCTCCATAGCCCCCCAAGGGTACAGGCCTGCTAGGGATGGTAACCTATCACCACAAAACTTGTAACTCCATGGCTAAAGAAAATAAAGAACTGACCCAACCTGCCCACCCAACCTAGCTCAATTGCAGCTAAATTAGTAACTCCGTGGCCGTAGTAAATAAAAATGTAGGAACTGAACCCTCCTGACTAACCTAACCTATATGACCAAGCCTGCCAGACGAATCTAACTGGAAATAGTAACCCAACGGCGCTTACTCTACTCAACTCACTAGCCCTTACTTGGTCTGTTTCCAAAGACATGGTGCTGCACAGAGCCAAAAACTATATGAAAAATATGAAAACTAACTAATGACTGGGGGGGTGGAGGGTGGGGTGGCGTCCAGTTGTCCCCTGTATATGATGCCCCGGTAAAACTATAGAAGTACAACATTAAGTGAGACCATTTGAAGGTTATTATTCTCGTGGGGGGAATATTGGAGGCGCGTAGTTAATCTCCATATTTACCTAATAGTGAACTGTGGAAAGACAAACTCTGAAGGGTTACTAATAAGGGTCGTATCATCAAACATTTCATCGCCCAAGAACACAAATTTGACAAGGCTTTCATAGGAGTTGTGGGCATTTCCAGGACTAGTTTTATGCCCCTGGTGGTAGTTCGACCCTTCCTCTGTACCGTGAACCTAAAATACCACTCATGAGAACCCGACTGATCCCCTTTTCGACCTTTGGAAACAGTTGACTTGAAGGGCGAAAACGTCTAACAATACCAGCCAAATTTTGTGTGCTCAACGAACACCTGAGATCAACGTGGCAGGTGAGGGGAAGTCAGGGGCTGTGTGCTGGAATGAACGAAATGGCTGTGAAAAGAAAGACAAGAACTGGAGGAACACTTACTTATCTTTGCAGTGTCTAAGAACCTGTGTGATGGAATGAATGAAATGGCTGTGAAAAGAACGATAAGAACTGGAGGAACACTTACTTATATTTGCAGTGTCTAAGAACCTGTGTGATGGAATGAATGAAATGGCTGTGAAAAGAAAGAACGGCTGGAACACTTATCTTTGCAGTGTCTAAAAACCTGTGTGATGGAATGAATGAAATGGCTGTGAAAAGAAAGAACGTCTGGAACACTTACTTATCTTTGCAGTGTCTAAGAACCTGTGTGATGGAATGAACGAAATGGCTGTGAAAAGAACGATAAGAACTGGAGGAACACTTACTTATATTTGCAGTGTCTAAGAACCTGTGTGATGGAATGAATGAAATAGCTGTGAAAAGAACGATAAGAACTGGAGGAACACTTAATTACCTTTGAACTGCCTGAAACTGTCTGGGAGCTGGATAAAATGGCTGCGATAACAACTGCAGGAACACTTTCTTGTCTTTGTACTGCCTGGAACTGTGCCTGTCTTGTGCTGTGGTCCTCGTGGGGAGTCAGGTGGTCCCTAACATGTGACTCTACTCAGTTTCATCATCTCTGTCCCTCCACGTGACTTTTGATAGACGCGCCACACCGTACAACGTTGCCAGATTGTCGTACTCAGCCGCTTATATTTCCGGACTTCCTTCTCCCAAACTGTCTTCTGGGCTCCAATAACGAAACTCATTTATAGTTATCGTTAAAAGAGTAAGATCCTGATGTTTCTTGGCAATGGTTAGGCGTCAGAAACCGGTAAATACTATGCTATGAGTACGATAATCTGGCAACGGTGGCGACACGTGTCTTGCCGGCTCGTGACTGGGTGAAAATCAACGTGTTCGACTGTTCGATAGCGTTGACTTCAGCTTTCTTTAATAACATATTTGAATGTTTATGTATACCAAAGAACTATTACACCTTCTTATGTAAATCCCAAACATGCCGATTTGAATCATTACCATATAAACACATTTTCACCAATTCACGAGCTATGTAGCAATGAGAATGTGGCCTATCTATTAAAATTTACGTTTGTGGACGGACAGATGAAATTTAACCTTTATAAAGATGCTATAAACGGTAGCCTACTCCTTGAACTCCATCGATAAATTACCCTTCTCTTATTCAGTGTGTACTATATCGTGTTAAAGATTAGTTCCTTAAGTGATGATTGCATTTAAGTTATTCATATACCCTAATTATGAGTGTTATTATGTGTTACTACAAAAATTTATCTCTAGATGACTGAATTAGGCTTGTATAGTGTGTGTGTGTGTGTGTGTGTGTGTGTAGAGGAAGGCCTGGCAGGTGCTGATCAGTGCTGGAGGAAGGAGGCATGACGAGGAAGAGGCCTGTAGGTGGTGTAAACCTTAAACACGACCAAACTAACTTAAAACCACTACCTGGCGGGGAGGACAGTCACGCTCCCCGCCAGGCAGCACAACTTAACACATATAAATCAGCTGGGTGCCGAGGACGCTGGCTCAGAAGGGCGGACCGAGCGACACGATGCCCGGCGGCTCGGTGAGGATGGCGTGCAGGGACTGGGACAGGTTGTGCTTCATGAGGTGCCTCTTGAGAACGTCCTTGCGGGCGAACGACTTGGTACACACGGGGCAGGAGTAAGGGCGGTAGTTGGCTTGCGAGGCGAGATGGCGCTGCAGGTTGGAGCGGTTACTGAAGGACTTGTCACAGCAGCGGCACCGCAGGCTGAACCGCACCGTCTCGCAATCCTGGAAGAGAAGAGGCCTATAGTAGCAGCGGTACCCTCCACCTGCTGGCCCTCCACCTACTGTTTGCCGTGGCTGATGTGCGGCGTCCAGCGGCCTGCCGTCACTCATCCTTCTCGTTGTGACTATGTTAAGGGGTTAGGGCTGGGAGACGAGGGAGTAATGGGGGGCAGCTTATGAGTGAGTTAAATGGGGTGGAAGGGAAGGAAAGAAGGGAGTGATGAGGGTCAGCTTATGAGTTTAAGGCTACTTCAATATTAGTTTCGTTCATGCAGACCATTATTGTTGTGTCATGTTTTGAAATGTTTTTGTTTCAAGCCCAAGGTGTTCCCTGTAAACAAAGGCGTTCATGATTCATCACCTTTTATTACTGAATAACACAGGGGCGGCGCTACGCGGCCACCCACAGGAAACAAACCCGCTGCGTGCCAGTAGATACGATGTGCAAAACCTATACTCAACAAAAATAGAATTGTGCAAAACTTATTATTTAATGGAAATGTGATAAGAAAATATAGGATAACCCTTACCTACTTCCAATACTGTCGTTGTGCCTTAACGGAATAAACTAATAGAAATATACTGATCACCTTCCGTGAGGACGAAGGCTGAATACTTCACAGACGTGTGAAAGCGTTGAAACACGAGACAACAAGAAGAACAAACTGGAGGTAGAACAGTCACTTAAATCAACATGAGAGGTGACGGCAGACGAGTGAGGTAATTAACAAACACTTGATAACTGTGATCTGACACTGCGTTCACGTCCACTTTGATTATAAATCCCACGTAACACACTTCATAGAAATATAATTAATAAAAGCCTATTACAGCAGCTAACTTCCTTTGGTCATGTTGAGGTTATAAAACAATCAACTGATCATCACTGGGAGCAACAAGTGGGGGGTGGGGCGGGGTTAGCGCGGCCCCCCGAGCAGGAGAGGACCGAGGTGGCGGGCCTCGCACCGCGCCAGGTGGTACTTGAACTGGTCCTTGCGGTGGAAGGTTTTGCCGCAGGCGGAGCAGCGGAGGCGGTGAGAGTTAGGGAGGTGGCCCTGGCAGTGGCGGATCATGGACTCGGGGTAGGAGAAGGTCTTGCCGCAGAGAGGGCACACCGTGTCGGAGCCGCACACCAGGCGGGCCACGCGACGCGGAGACACCCCCTGGGCCAACAGCGTCTGCAACACACCCCAACCAGGTTAGTACCAAGTCACTGCCACCACCACCATCACCACCACCACCACCACCATGCGCCCGCCTCCACCACAGGCCCCGCGCCCGAGTGCCGACACAAGACAAGCAGGTCAACAAAGAAGGAACACAGATCACACTTTGGTGAGCCACAGCACAGGATGCGGCGTGACTTGCACGACTGTTGCCGCCGCGCGTCACACTCGGTTTTGTGTCCCCGGAAGGACTTGTCACGCTAGCAATACGGCAGCGCTCTCCTAGCTGCATAATACTGATTTGTTTCTTAATGCATAGCTGCACTGGTGTGCACATTTATGTACAGTGTGTAGGACTATATCATTATCTTCAAAATACTGCCCCATATTTCTCTCTCAATCCCACAAGTGTCCTCTGGAAGCCTTAGTTAACACGTGGTCCCTTGATTATAGTTTCCTTCCATCCTTAAAGCAGACGGTAAATGCAGTGCCGAGGCGCCTGACGTCAGACGCCGGTGCTTTGTCGGCGACAGGCGCAGCTGCCGAGAAGCGACACAACCTCATCGCCGCACGAGGCTGCTCGCGTCCCCGTTGTACACACGTGACGGCGAGTTGCGGCCACAGAATCCTCGGGGGCCGTGGAGCGGGAAGACGAAGGTGCCGCACTAGAACGCTGTGCCGTCATCCCAGGCGGCGGCGGGGGGCTCGGCGGGAAGCTGTGGCTCCCTCGACACTCTGCCCCCGCGGCCCCCGGCAGGCGGGTGGCGATGGCGCAGCATGTGGTGGTTTAAATTCGAGCGATCGCCCGTCCGATAGGGGCACTGGGGGCACGCAAAGGGCTTTTCCCCGGTGTGCGTTCGGAGGTGCGTGGCCAAGTACGTGCGGGCCGTCACGTTGCCACACACCGGGCACGCCACGCGCCGCCCTGACCCCTCGCGTCCTGCCGCCCCGCCAGACACCGCCCGCCCACCATCCAGAAAGGTCACGTCCTCCTGCGAGCTCCTGCTGAGTGCCGCCATGTACGCCCTCTGGAAAGAGCAAGAGTTTGAGGTGTGGCGGGGCTGGCGCGGGCAGGACGACCCACACATACAACACTCGCACACGCCTCGCCACGCTGCTTACCGTCAGGAACCATGAGAATGAGGGGCCCTTGGCGGGGTGTGTCCTGTGCAGGAAGGGAGGTGCAGAGTACCTTTCACCGTGCAGGAGTCTCGTCAAAACAGTGGATAAGACAACACTACTGATGCCCAAGTCCCGCCCTAAGGACGCCCGACAGAGGTTCAAGGAATGTGAGGGTGACAGATTTGTCTCCGGGAATGACAGAAGTTGTTCAGTACATTCTTTATTTACTCGAAACAAAAAAAATATATAAATAACAAAATAGAATACTGACCATACCCTTATTATGAATGCACTTCCTTACCACTGACCTTTTACAAACAGAAAGACCGAACCCCCCCTATAAAAAGCAGACAACCCACACCGACTGTCGAAGAGAGGCTCGTTCCCTCCCCCCAGCAGGAAGATTTAGCAACAGTCATCACAACACAGTGTTCCTCACAACACAGATATCGCGGCTCTGAGGCCCCGGGGGGTACGCGGCCCCGGATCACTTTTGCAGGCATGAAGCGATTCCCACAGTCAAGATTGGAAGGTTTTTGAATCCCACACGAAGGTAGAGTAAAAAAAGGACGGCACAGTGAAGATTATTCAGGATTACACATTGTTCATCACAGTCATACATTTGGCCCCGACCAACGCGTGTGTTCGTGTGTGTGTGTGTGTGTGTGTGTGTGTGTGTGTGTGTGTAGTTTGTGGATGTAAGTAAACGACTTTTCAGCAACTGAAGTCAGATATTCAGTCGTAAATTCCCTGACCGTGACTTATCCTCTTCCTCCTCCCTCCCTCCCTGTCTTCATCCCCTGAAAATGGTCTAGAGTAAACCCCAACGATGATGATCTAGTGATATTTCAGTCGCTTTTATGATCCATGTTTCTATATTTATTTTTTCATGAGCTGCCTAACGTCAATCCGTGAGCTGTCCTGATAGGTGGGGCGTGTGTGTGTGTGTGTGTGTGTGTGTGTGTGTGTGTGTGTGTGCTAGCGCGCGGGGGCGGCGGAGCGAGGGCGGGCTAGCTACATCTTGAGGGTGGGCTGGTCGGGGTGGACGCTGGAGTGGTGTCGCCGCAGGTTGGATCGGTCTCCCGTCCGGTAGCTGCAGTTCGGGCAGCCGTACAGCTTCTCGCCAGTGTGGGTGCGGATGTGGCGCCGCAGGTTCGCGCGACTCACGCTGGACCCGCAGATGTGGCACGCCGTCCTTGGGGAGGAGCGCCGCATGTCGTCGGCAGCAGCCCGCATGGCCTGCCGCACGTCCTCCCACGCCCCCGCCCACGCCCGCCGCCCGCCACCACCACCTTCCACGCCCAGCAACATCTCAGAAAACAGGCCAGCCACACCCTGCAACACCAGAAACACAGTCTCACTCCTGCAGCCCCACATTCAGGACAGAATAAGTTGTAAGCCTGACATGTTTTCCTTCGCCCCCTACCTACCACCCCCCACACGACCCCACGTGGCGGGAAGGTAAGCACAGGTGACTCAGTGTCTCGAAAACCAGGTGAGTTTACCACTTATACATCCACTCTTGCCACGTGGCCAAGAAGCCTTTTTTTTTTTAACTAATTAGCGTCTGCGCGGTGCTGGCCTGTGTTTTAATGTTTATAGATAAGTAGACATAACATGAGACCAGCCACCCTTGTCAAGTTTATCGCTTTCGTCCTATATTTTCGTGGTGTCTCTGGAAGGTCAGCCTCCACAGGTCACGGCCTAGGCGGGCAGCGGCGCCGCAGGTCATACAGGTCCCCGGGATGAGTAACACGCATGTCTGAACCAAGATAGTCTCTCTTATGTTTATTAATAAGCCATCACTGTACAAAGATAAGATAACATCACTTCCAAATAACGAACGGCACGAGTAATATCTGGGTTAAAAAAAATAATGATGTACTTGTGGAGAGCCTCTACAATTCATGCCGTGAGACAAAAGAATGGCGGGGACGTCAAAAGTTCTGCTCTGAGGACGCCATCACACGAGCCCCAAAAGTTGCCGCACCATCATCACCACCACCACCACCCTCACAGCCCCCACAGCCGCGGCACTCACATCACTGACAGGCGGACGCGTCAACGCACAGCACCCGCCACTTCAGCCACTACGAGAGCCTCACGCCGGAGCTGACCCGTGCGCGGTGGTGGAAGTGGCAGCGGCGTCGAGGCTGTGCTGCTCCGGGGAGTGCGGGGCCCTCACGTGCCGCGCCAGGTGGCTCCGGTCCCCCGTGCGGTAGGGGCAGCGGGAGCACTTGAAGGGCTTCTCCCCCGTGTGGACCCGCAAGTGCTTCTGAAGGTCGGCAGCGAAGGTGAAGCGCTTGCCGCAGTGGCCGCAGGGGTGCCTGGGGTTGGAGGCCTGCCTGTGGTACTCCATGTGACGCTTGAGGGTCCGCTCGTTGGCCACCAGCTTGAAGCACACCGGGCAAGTCACCTCCCCCGCCCCGCTCCGTGGCTGCTCCGCCATCATCAGTACAAAGGGGCTTGGGGCGCCCAGCTCCTCTTGCCCACCAGGCCATGATCTATTATAGAGGCCTGAGCGAAGTCCTTCCTCCCCGCTTAAAGTAAAATATTGGGCCTGAGCGTGAGAGGTGAGCTGCCCCGCCCCGCCGGCCTGCAAGGAGACAAGACAAGCAGCTTATCAGGTGTGTTGCATACTAAGGGGCCGCTCCCTGACACGCTCGCCCTCCACTCCCTCCACTCAGGCATGACACTCGAGCGTGCGTTACTAGTAATGGCGGCCCTCACGCTCCGCGCTGCCCCCTGGACGGCCTCACGGGGGCGGCGGAGGCGACGGGTGGTGTCTGCGGCGGTGCTTCACCAGACTGCTGCGGTCTGAGAACCTGAAGGGACAGTAATGGCACGTGTAGGGCCTCTCCCCCGTGTGCGTGCGTTCATGCTTCACCAGGTCTTTGCGGTACGCGAAGGACTTGTGGCAGGTTTGGCAGGTGAACTGAGGGTTGGCGGCGCGGCGGCAATACTCAAGGTGGCTCCTGAACCTGGCGCGGGTGTGGAGGACGCGGCCGCAGAGGGGGCAGGGCAGCACCTCCACCCCGTCAAGCAAATACATGGGAGTAATGCTGCCTCCCTTTACCTCCCTTCCCACGTCCAGCCTGACCACCCCAGCCTGAAACAAGAGGACACGCACCCTTGAGAAACTGTCCGCTGGTTAGCCTGTCACAGCCACACACTCCCCTCCCTCCCCAGGACACACACACTCACGCCCCAACACACAACAATACCTCAACAGGGCACAGAGAGAGAGAGAGAGAGAAGAGGATTCACCCGTGGGGAAAGAGAAGGAAAATCTATAAGGCTTCCACCCGGTTGAGGGGGGAAGACCACCTCCCTCCGTCAGGCACAAAGGATGAAAGCAACGCCCACGCACGGACCGGCTGGTTTATCAGCACACGTTTGACTACTGCTGGGGGTGAGGGAGCGGTTGCGTCTCTCTAGGCTGGGGCTGGTGGTGGCGGAGCTGGTGATGGTGGTGGTGGTGGTGGTGGTGGCGGCGGACGTGTTTCGAGAGGCTTGAGCGGTCTCCCGTGCGGAAGGAACAGACGGGACAGAGGAAGGGCTTTTCCCCGGTGTGGGTTCTGAGGTGTTTCTGGTAATCATAGCGGGTGCTGGAGGTCTTCCCGCACCAGCAGCAGCGGTAGGGTGAGTCTACCTGGCCGGGGAAGCGGTACTCACGCCGGGGGAGAGGAAGGAGGCCCTGTAACGAGAGAAAGTGAGCCCCTTTTGTAGCCTTCGGACTCTCCCACCACCACCACCATCACCAACCATCACCACCACCACCACCACCACCACTATAAACAGTTCAGCATCTGTCGTTTATCATCATCATCATCATTACTTTTTCATCAATCAGTGAGGAATACCAGCAGATCACAACCGAACCACCACCACCACCGCCACCACCAAAGCATTTAGCACCACAGACAAATGGCGGAGGGGAGCACACAGCCCAGCGATCCAACAATCCACGACAAGCCTTTGCCAGCCTCGACCTCAAAGCGAAAAAAAGAAAATGAAAACGAATACAAAAATTACAGTATATTTTTTTCGCTTGTCTTTTTGTTTGTTGTTGTTGTAGATGTTGTTGTTGTTCAATGGTGATTCTTCTCTTTATCTTCCACTATCTTTATGAAGGAAATAAGTGAAAACAATAACCAGAACTAAGTTGCTTTATTAAAATAAATACCAAACCTAGTTCTACGCGGTACAACTCATGACACAACAGAATGAACAAGGAGACGATCCCAAGGAGACGCCCAGTGACCGCCTCCCATCACAGCAGCGTCTCTACCCCCCCCCCCTACCTCCTTGACGAGCCACACCCCATCACCGGCCTCACCCCGACACAACCCAGCCCCATCCCAAACCCTCCTACATTTGTCCAGTCTCTTCCTTCCACCCAGCCCCATCCTTATAAGCCATCCCATACCATCATTCATTCCCTCTCACCTCGCCATACCCCGTCACAACCCAGCCCCATCCTAAACCCTCCCACATTCGTCCAGTCCCTTCCTTCCACCCAGCCCCATCCTCGCCCCCATCCACCCTAAGCCATCCCATACCATCATTTAGTCCCTCTCACCCCGCCATACCCCGACACAACCCAGTCCCATCCTAGCCCCCACTCTATCCACACCCCTTTCACTTTCTCATCTAGCCCCTCTCACCCTGCCCAGCTAAACTTAACACCAGTCCCATCCCTGCTACGTCCCCATCCAGTCCTTCCCACCCCAACAACTCCAGTCCCATTACCCATACCCATCAAGTCCCCCTCACCCCTGCAGCTCCCTCCCCCTCTCCTCTATACCTGTCCCAGTCCACACTCTTGATCGTCTCCGCGTCGCCATTACCGTGGGGGCGTTAGGGCGGTGGCTGCTTGTCCCTGTGTCTGTTCATGATGTGGCTCTTCAGGTTCCACTTGTAGGAGGCTCTGAAGGGGCAGTAGGGACACTCATGCTCCTTTTCCGCCTTGTGGCACTTCAGGTGACGCTCGTAGTAGTAACGCATCCCGAATTTCTTGTGACAGACTGGGCATGACCAAATCTGCCAGGCCCCGAGCGTGCGTGCCCAGGCCTGTCGCTCAGCCTCGCTCAATCCTCCCATTCCTCCTTCCCCTCCACCTCCCACTGCTCCTACTGCCCCTCCTCCTGTTCCTGACCCACTAGCTGATCCTGTTGGCCCTAGTATGTTCATGTTTCCTGTCCCTACTGCTCCCCCACTCCCAGGATCACCTGCTCCTACAACCCCTAACATGCTCATACCTCCTCCTCCTCCTGCTGCTCCTCCACTGCCTACTCCCATTGGTCCTAACACATCCATACTTCCTCCTGCTCCCATCGGCCCTAACACGTTCATACTTCCTCCTCCTCCGCCCTCCGCAGCGAACACTGATGGCAACCGCTGCAAAGAAATAACAGCATCTTAGGCAGGGCTCCTCACACCCCCTCCTCCACCACCACTCCTGCTGCACCCCTCCTCCCCCCCACCACTGCTCCCCTCCACTCACTCCTCTTCTATCCCACCACTAACCTACACCCCCACCCCCTGTTTTCCCCTTCCCCCTAGCTATTCCTCCCCTCCCTCCCCCGCCCCCTCATAACCTCATTCATTACAAAATAATATAATCGTATACGAGAGCGTTATTGATACGAACGAATACTGTGTAGAATATATGTCTATTATAATCTGCATCACGAAACAAGGCAATAAAACTTAACGCTATCGATATAATAATAATAATAATAATAATAATAATAATAATAATAATAATAATAATAATAATAATAATAATAATAACAACAGTGGCAATGGTAAAGCTTTCTCGCCTCTATGGGTGAAGGGAATTGCGTGCTCATAGTGTTTCTTTCAAAGGGGCAGCATCACACCTCACCAGCGTTGCCAAATTATCGTACTCATCGCATTTTATTTTCGTAATTTCGGACCGATAATTATGGCAAAAAGAAAAAAAAGAGCATCAATAAATAACAGCTTTAACGCTAACTTTAATTTTCTATCGTTATTTGTGCAGGTACGAGAGTTTGAGGCTTAAAAATGATAAATACAATGTGGTGAATACGATAATCTGGCGACGCTGCACCTCACCCTCACTACACACGCTACACCCCCCCCCCCCCCCACATACATACAGACATACCCATACAACCCCCACACACACGTACACAATACATTCCCCACACACCCACATACAGGACCCATGAACATCACATTGCCCACATGAGCGTTGCGACACCCATATCTATACACCCACCCACCCACATACACCCACCCACACCCACACCCACACACACACACACACCTCCCTAACCGCTGCCTATCACCTGCCTACTGACCACGTGCGCCCAAGACCCCGGTGACCCACGCGTGAAGCCGACGTGTCATGCTTCAGGAAGGTCACCAGGTAGGTCCAGGGTCATGTGGCACTTGTGACCTAAACACCCTACCCTCCTCCTCCTCCTTCTCCTCCTACTCCTCCCACTACTATTTTTTTTCTGTGGCACCTCCCGTATTACACTAGAATAAATAGATTTACTATTACGTGCACCCCTTATGTGGTCCTCTACCCATGTAATATATAAAGGTTGTTGTTTTTTTGTATCACGACTAGGCTGTTTCCCCACCCCGACACAGCAGGTGCACCACCCATGACCCCAAAGTCCCCGTGTCACTCACACGCCGCCGCAATGTAATCCAGCACGACAGAAAACAATAGCGAACGAGTGGCGTCCCCGCGGTGAAGGTAACAAGCCCCCACGACGCAGCGCCACCCACGAGCCCCGGCCCCAGGAGGCATGTTTCTACCGTGGGGCACCCGGCACCAGGGGAGGGAGCGCGGGGCTTCAGCCGATGAACCTGCTGTCCGGGTTGCCGTTCCAGGGCGGCGGCTGGCTGGCGGCGCCGCCGGAGGATGGCAGGTACAGCTTGTGCACGGACTTGAGGTGTACGTTCAGGTTGGAGCGCTGCGCCGAGCGGTACGAGCACAGGTGACACAGAAAAGGCTTCTCCCCTGTGTGGGTGCGCATGTGTTTCTCGAACTCTGAGCGAAAGAGCACCACGCGGCCGCAGACGGGGCAGTTGAGAGGATTGCTGGCCCGCCGTTGGGGGCGAGGCGGCGCCGCGGCCATTATGACGCTAACGAGCCCTGCGGGGTTCGGGGTGGCCATGGAACCCAGGTCCGAGGAGGATGAGAGGCCCACCACCCCGAGGTTACCGGAGAGGGCGGCCAGACTGGGGTAGGACTGCACGCCCAGGTACGGGTGGGCGTGCGCGACACCCTGGTTGACCCCTGCCTCACCCTCCTCGGGGTCGCCTCCACCCCTCTCGCTGGGCTCCGACTTGACGCGTGCGGGTGGGGAACACGACTGGTCTCTCAGGAGAAGCTGCTCCAGCGGGGACACCTCCTGCAACGACAACACCAGGTGTCAGTGGCTGCCGAGCACCACCTCACCCTCATGTGTCCTCTGTAAGGTGCTGTGCTGAGGCAGCTTCTCCCCACTGTGTGTGTGTGTGTGTGTGTGTGTGTGTGTGTGTGTGTGTGTGTGTGTGTGTGTGTGTGTGTGTGTGTGTGTGTTTGTGTTGCTCCTCCCTTGACGCAACCCGCCCCCCCCGCTCAGTGCCAAGGCAGTGTGCAGATAACCCCCAGGTGGCCAGCACCCCCTCCAGGCTTTGCTCCCCCGATGCTGAAGGCAAAACCGGCGCGGCACCTGCAGGACACGGGCGTCAACTCATAACGCGTCTGCCAAACAGAGGTTTGTTGGAGGGGGGAGACGGGTCAGCCACCCTCCTGTAGACAATTAAACTCGTCACATTATCAAAAGTTTTATTTAAATGTCTGCATTAAAACTATACACCAATAACCGCCTTGATATACTGACATCATGACGAACAGTCGTTAAATGCCTAACACAAGCCACTGGGAACTGAGATGAGTGAGTGCTGAGGCCACAGCCGCCGCGACGCCTCCCTTCGGCCCGCTACTGAGTGTGGGGCGCCGGGCCGGGAGAGGAGGTTGCCGGCGGGTGAGGGAGGATCGACGGTGGGGAGCCGGGCGGCAAACCGGCGGTGGCGAGGTGCGACCGATGGTGCAGCTTCATGTGGTACTTGACCTGCTTAGCCCGCTTGAAGGAGGCCGAGCAGAGGGGGCAGGAAAAGGGCTTCTCCTCGCGGTGCACCACGTCGTGCTCCACCAGGTGGTGCTTGAGCTTGAAGGCTTTGCCGCACACCGTGCATGTGTGCCGCCGCTCGCCCGCGCCCCGCAACCCGCCGCGCCCGCAGCGCCGCCCCCACAGTGACTCCAGCTCTGACGGTAGCGCCGCCGGGGACGCCGAAGGCTGCCAGTACGACACCGGGACGTTCATGGCCACCGACACCAAGCCCTCACCACCAACATCACCACCAACACCACCACCATGCCTCGCCACGCTCATCTGAAACACACACACAGGCGCCAGTTAGGTGCGGCCACCACCACCACCATCCCCACCACCATAACCTTCCCCACCACCACATTCATCCATCATCACCCTACCACCACCACCACACCATAACCACAACATACCAACCACCACCACCATCACCACCACCACCACCACAGCATCCACAACCACAACCAATCATCTTTACTCGGAGAGAGAGGAAGCCACAACTAGTGCATACTCGAGACGCCTCACCAGTGCATCCAAGGCAAAGAAACGTAACTAACACTACGAGAAACGGAGGGGAAAACGGCTGCCTCGGAGCGGAACACGACGAGGCCCGGGAGAACGTGACGAACAAGACGGCAAACTGACCCCTCCCCCCACTCCGCCCCCTGCCTGGACCGGGCCCGTCCCGTCCCGTCCCGTCCTGCCGCCACTCTGCCTCGTCCGGCCCCCTCCCCCCCTTCTCCAGTCAGGTTCACAAAATAAAATTCCAAAACATAAAAGTTTCCCCCAGTGTCACAATCTATGCTTTCCTTGTTTGTCCACTTTGGTTTGTGTGTGTGTGTGTGTGTGTGTGTGTGTGTGTGTGTGTGTGTGTGTGTGTGTGTGTGTGTGTGTGTGTGTGTTTGAAGCTCTGTTAAGGCCTAAACCAGACCACAAACAATTCTGCATTTCAATCAGCCGCCACGTCCCAATACTCCAACCTTCTTGCCATACTGAACATAACAAACCAATCCATTAGATATTCCATGCACTGGCTTATACCTGACACAAGGGGTAAGCAGCGCGACACAGCGGGAGTCACGGCTGCTTGTCACTGTCCTCTCCCAAGGAATGATTGATCGATTCAGGCGCCTTGCAGCTGGTCGATATGACTACCGACGGCGCAAGACTAAACATAACTACGCCACTGATCAGTTAACGTCACCATGGATACACGGAAGCATAGCATAAGCGTGGCAGACATGATAAGCATGCATAGTGGCCATCAAACTTCAACAAGTCTTAGCGAATTTGCCTTGCCATTGGAGGCGCCATCAGATGAGGCGGCTCGAAACGGCGCGAGTGAAGCAGCTGTGGCCAAAATACATTGTAAGTAGCCTGGAGACACTAACTGTGGCCTGGGAGCGCTAGTTGTGGGTCAGCTTGTGGACCACGACCACGTGCGTCTTGAGAGTGCGCGCCCGGGTGAAGCTCTTTTGGCAGTACTGACAAACGAACGGCTTCTGGCCCGTGTGCAGGAGGTAATGTTCCTGCAGGTGGGCTTTCTTCTTAAAGGACCGGCCGCACGAACTGCAACCATAAGGGCGGGAGCGGGACGCGGTGGCCAGGTAGACCGTCCACGGCACCACGCACGCCCCGTCGACAGGAAAGCGAGCCGAATCCACATTCCCCTGCAAAGACCGTAACACCCCACTATTACTCCCCTGCTCCTGAAGTATCCCTTCTGGCTACACTTACTGACACCCCCTTTTACCACACCCTCTCTGGTTGTCTCAAGCATGCAAGCCACCCGGCCCCCGCCTCGCTGGCCTCCTCGCAGCCAGCCGCCTTACCGTTGCTCTGCAGCGCCAGCCCGCCGCTGGTCCCCGGGGCGAGGTGTCCATCATAATGAAAATATCCATCACTGTGTAACACAGGTTTATTATGCAACAGATTTTCTGAACAAGTAAAAAATACAGTACAGAAACATTTTTCCATAAATGAGACAAGTCACTGTGTGTGCCCCTTGGTCACCAGCGAAGGTGGCGAGGAGCCTGGGGCACCCGCTCTCCGCGAGGCAGGGCGCTAGGCGGCGTGCAGGTGATGGAGGTACTGCTGCTGTTGCTGCTGCTGTTGTTGCTGCTGCTGATGGCTGCGTGTGTGGGTGTTGAGGTTGGTCTTCTTGGCAAAACTCTTGCCGCACACAGCACACACGTAGGGCCGCTCACCCGTGTGTGTCCGTTCGTGCTCCACCAGATGGTCCTTCCTTTTGAACCGCTTGGCGCAGAAGCGGCACGCAAAGGGCCGGCACTGGTAGAGGAGGGAGCCCGGCACTGCGGGCTGCTCCCCTCCGGAGACAGCCCCGGCGCCCCGGGTGGAGGGGCCGGGAGAGCGTGGTTCTCCGGGCAGCGGGTCTCCCACGGCATCATTGAGGCAATACTCAAAGATGTCAAGCTCTGGCGCCACCGTGCTTCCCCCACCGCTGGCAGATGCGGGGAGCGGCGGCGGGGGCGGCGGCGGCCTGCGGGAGAACGTGGTGGCCCCTTGGCCCGCGCCGCCACCCGCCTCACCCAAGTCCCCAAGTATTAACCGCATCGTCTGTAACGACACACAAAGACAATGTCAGGCCTTCTCTCACATCTCTAACACGGGGAGGGGAGCAACAGCCCGCCACATCACTAGCTAGTCACACTCATCCGGGGTCACTGCGGGTGGGGGAAGGTGGTGGGTGTGTTTAGGGGAAGGGTGGAGGGGGAGGGGGGCAGGAGGTGGAGTCGCATGTGCATGGTGAGCTCCTCTCTGTTAGTGAAGCTCTGATTGCACGTGAGGCACACCGGTGCCGTGCACTTGGCCACCCGCTCGTGCTGCCGCAGGTGCTGCCGCTGGACGAACGAGCGGCCGCAGATACGGCAGGAGAAGGGGCGCTCCCCTGTGTGCAGACGAATGTGGTCCCGCAGGTGGCTGGTGTTGATGAAGCGCTTGCCGCACACAGAACACTGGTGCGGCCGCCGACAATCGTATGACCCACGCTGGTACGTCCGCCCACCCAACACGCCCACGTCCGCTGCGTCAGGCCCCGCCCGCCCCTGCAACAAACACCACCACCTTAGACACCTCCTTCGACCCGCCACAAGCTCAGTAGCCCGCCCCGCCCCGCCCCGCCCCGCCGTCACGCACACCCCCTCCACCCGCTGCCCAGACGAAGCGTGTCCCACACGAGGCCATGGCCTTGGTTCACCCCTCCCGCCCCCCCACCCCCACACTGGCCATGCATCCCAGGCAGGCCGGAGCCAAGGTTACGCCATCCAGCCAAGCCGCCCGCCCCCCCGCCCCCCTCGAGCAGCGCAGGGCGTCGCCAGGATGAGAATGCACATCTAGACCCCACCGCCCCCCGTGTGTGTTACGCCTCGCCGCCCCCAGTGACGGCAGGAGGCTGTCTTGGTCTGCCCGCCGCTGTCTTTCCCGATGACACACTTATCAGGTTATTTCGTGCGTTATAACCCACCCAGCACCCCGGCCCTGCGTCCCTCCTCCCCCTCCCCCTCCCCTTCACCAAAGAAACCCAGAACAAATACAACCGTTTGTTTGTTCACTCAAACCCAAATAACGACTCTCTCTCTCTCTCTCTCTCTCTCTCTCACACACACACACACACATACACACACGTCTACGTTGGATCGGGCTGGTGCTAAATACTTGTTCTCCTCAGTGTGGACCCGTGTCTGCTGCACAGCCTCGCCCTTGTTGGTATTTCACTGAATGCATAACTCAGATATGTTCACCATGGCTCCATTGATTCTCTCTCTCTCTCTCTCTCTCTCTCTCTCTCTCTCTCTCTCTCTCTCTCTCTCTCTCTCTCTCTCTTACTTAGCCAAGGTATTTCATTTGTTAATTGCTTGGCTTCGTGATCCAGTCTTAGGAAACACTATGCAGTTATTCTTTATCTTCATTTGCTCATCGTCACCTTCCCTCGCCTTCCCCGACTCGTGTATATTTCCATTCATACAGAAACCCTCATGTTCCTCTGAGAGATGTGAAGCAGTAAGGGGATGTTAAAAATATGTAAGTTCCGCTTCAATATTTATTATTTAAATAATAAAAACCAAACTTTCACTAATTTATGGATCCACTCCACATAAGCAGCACTGATGAACATAAAACTGGCAGTAGTAATACAGCAGCGTGTGATATATCAAAACAGAGAAACAAAAAAGATATAAATAAATAAAAAATAATGCCCGTGAACAAAACCGTACACATTTGTTCTACAGAGATGATGAAATGAAGTTTTGGCAACACTGTGAGGGCTCACACCTCCCCCCCCCCACCAACAGACACAGCACACCCGGCGTGGCGGCGAGCGGCGGCGATACAAAAACATACAACTGATCACGACTGAGTTCCCGGTTTCCCTTCCCCGGAGCGGCACAGCGGGGCGGAGGCGGCGACAGAGCACAATCCCACACCAGACGGGAAGAGAACAAAAGTGAAAGCACCAAGACACCCAAGCACAGACTCCACGCGTGCGGCCCGCCCTCCGTGGTCACGTTATCGGCGCCTCCGTGAAGGCCGCGCCGCCTCAAGCCTCGGGGACAAGGGGGGCGGAGAGCGGTCAGGTTTTGGGGTGGTACGGGGCAACGTTTTCCTGGGGGTGGGGGCCAACCAGGAGCTGGGGACACTTGACTCTGTGACGCCCTAGGGCCATGCGGTGCTTGAAGGTGTGGCCGCAGAAGGTGCACTTGTATGGCCGCTCCCCAGTGTGGATGCGGAGGTGCTGCTTGAGGGAGTCTTGGCGGGTGAAGGACCGGCCACAGTGCGGGCAGGTCGGGGCGGCCGGCGCCGACCACCACCACGCCTGCAACACAGAACCCTCATCAGCAGCGCTTTCACACTCTACACTCCACCTCACACCCACCACCACCACCACCGCCGACACGCGGGGAGGGCCGGCCGATACTCCCAGGCGTGGGTCGTGCCCGGCGGGTCGCAGCACTAGTTGGCGGCAACGCAGCCCCGCAGGCGGTGGTAGTGGAGGGCCCACCGCTGGGAGAAGGAGGAGCCGCAGCGGTTGCACACGTAAGGCCGCTCGCCCGTGTGGTTCCTCTGGTGCTGACTCAGGTTGTCCCGCCGCTTGTAGCTCCGACCGCACACGTTACACACGAACCGCCGCTCCCCGCTACTCCCCGCCACCCACCCCTGGCGGCCACCTCCACCCACCCACGGCCCGCCCTCACCCACCTGCGGCCACCCACACGCCGTGACCCCCCGACCACTCTGCAACAGACAAGAGGTGGAACGTTACTCCTCCGCTTGGCACCCCTGGCACCCACCCACCGCGGCCCTCCATGAAGGGCCCTTGCGAGCAAGGGAAAGGACGGTCACAACTCATCCCCCCCCACCGCCTCCATCCCCCCCCCTTCCCCGACTCTGGCCGCCAACTCACACCGCTGCCCTGTATTCCCTCCCCTCACTATATACAGACCAAACAAATAATACTGAATACAAAAGGTGAACGAACATATTTCCTGCTCCAAATGATGGTTCGTGATCTTTGGTTTTGCTGAGAGCTGGTGCCTCCAAGACAAAGGGACTCGCACACAGTCGTCCCCTCGGTGAGTCACGCCGGGACTCGGGGCGACACACCCTCCCCCAAACGGCTGGACAGCGAGTCGCTCCTCGTCCACCAGGGCCACTAGGAGACAAACACATTAACACTCACACGACGACGGTTAGTTAGACAGGTATGTGTTGTCTCCGGGGTGCCTGCGGAGCCGGTGGGGCGGGTCGCGGCTGGACTATCTGTGGTGGTCCTCGCGACAGGCGTTCAGCTTGTGGTAGTGGAGGCCGCTCTGCTGGGCGAACTTGGCGCCACACCGCGGGCAGCCGTACGGCTTCTCACCAGTATGGAGGCGCTCGTGTTGTCGCCGGTGGTCGGAGCGTTTGAAGCGGCGGCCACAGTAGGTGCAAGCATAAGGGCGAGGGTCGGGCAGCGCCTGCTGGTGGTGGTGCTGCTGCTGAGGCAAGGGCGCCGCCCGGACAGTCAGGCAAGACCCTCCTGTCAGCCACAGGTGCGGCGGCAACTTCGTCGCCATCCTACCCAAGCCACCACCACCACCACCACCACCACCAGCCTGCAACACATGGCAAAGCCTCGTCACACACCCTCGTTCTCCTTATTTTAACCTAGTATACCTAGTTACAACAGTCATTATCACAAGGCAGGGGAAGGGGGAGGGTAACAAGTGAAACACTCAAAAGTCAACAATAACAAAGCGGGAATCAATGGGTTAACTACACGTCCTAGGCCGAGGTCCCTGCCCGCCCGCCCCACGCGCTGCCCCTCCAGGCGGTAGGCACGGGGCCTGCGGGAGGCTAGCGGCAGATGCTCAGGTGGTACATGAGCGGGCTCTTCTGGTTGAAGCCTCGGCCGCACCGCTCACACCGGTACGGCTTCTCGCCCGTGTGGATGCGGACGTGCTGCGTCAGGTGGTCCTTCCTGCGGAACTGCTTAGTGCAGAAGGGGCAGCAGTGGTGCTTCGGGGCAGACGGGTCCCCCCCGCCCCGGCCCCGCAGAGAGATGGGTGCCCCCATCACCCACGCCGTCACCACGCCCTCCGTGGGCCGCTCACTCACCTCCCAGCCCTGGGAACGAGAAAGCCCACCTTCACTTTACAGAACAGTCTCCGAAGATCAAAACGCTCTCTCAAGTAACTAAGTCCAGTTTTATGTAGCATGCTAAACTGTCTCCACTGAATATTTTCACTATCTGTTACTACCACAATAACAAAGCTTGCTGGTCAACTGTCACTTCACTTTTAAGTCAACCAGCTGACGAGAGCGGCGCCCCCAGCTCACGAGTGAGTGACGGAGGGGTGGGTGGAAAGATCCCCGCCCACGCCCAGCCCTGACTCGGCCGAGTTTGTAAGGGAGACGAAGGCGTTCATGACATCCGAGGGGATACCGACGCATGACATGCTGGAGGACGCCCCAGACATGCCCTGATGGGTCATGTCGGGCAACAGTCCGCCGCCGCCGCCCATCCCGCCAACCCCAGCCTCCATGCCAGGCTGGGGATTCGCCTTGGGCGGCGCCCCGCACGCCATGGGGGAGGCCGTGCCGGGGGCCTCGGGGGTGCCGGGGTGGTGGGGCCCGCACAATTTTTTCTTCATGTGGTAGTGGTAGCTGCTCTGCTGCGTGAAGGTCTTCCCGCACAGGTTACATGCAAAGGGCCGCTCCCCAGTGTGGATGCGGCTGTGCTGTTTGAGATGATGGTTAAGCTTGAAGCGTTTCCCGCAAATGTGACAAGCGTAGGGGCGGAAGGGGTCGCCGGTGGGTGTGGTGGAGGGTGCGGGCAGCGAGCCAAAGCCGAGCGACGAGTGCAGGTTGGTAAGGGAGTCAAACAACACGCTCTGCAACAGAAAAGGGCACTGCTTAGAACCTGCCCACACCTGCTGTTGCTACACCCAACACTCCTGCTAACCCGGCACACCTGACCTCCACGTACACCCCGCCGCCACTGCTGCAAAACCTGCAAAACACCCTTGGAAGAACCCTGACAATGACACCACTACCTGCACACACCAAACAACACCTGCAACAGACTTCCCCAACTCAACCAAGACCACCGAGCCGCCGCCGCCGCCGCCGCCGTCCCTACACCGTCGACAAGGGGAAACAATACCACAACGCGCAGCTTGCTGCCGTCCCTCAAGCAACAAACAACTCACCCTCCAGCGATCAGCTGCCATGCCTTGAGGAAGATTACATAGCCACACGGTGACACGCAATGCTAGGGGCGACGCTGCTCCGTGAGGAGAGGGAAGACACCTGTTAGGTAGTAAGCCACACACACCTCCGGCCGGCCAGCCAGCTACTGCACGTGCTCCTCAGCGGCGCCCTCCTCCCCGGGGTATCAGTAAAACGTTTGTGTCCTTCACTTCACTTTATTCAGCAGGCGTTACCTGACCGGAATTGAGGGGGAGCTGCTATGAGCCCCAATACAAAGAAATACAAAGTCTACTGGCGCTGCCGCAAAACTTACACAATAATGACTCAATAAAGCTGCCTTAAATACCAAGACAATCATTACGAAATAATATCTTAATGCTGCCACACTCGGGGCTCTTTATTGGTCTAAGGCGTAGAGGGCGTTGGGCGGCTCCGCGTGCTTCCTCTCCAGGTGGTGCTTCAGGATGTGCATGCGGCTGAAGGCCTGGCCGCACAGCGTGCACACGTACTTCTCGCCGGTGTGAATCCGCTCGTGGTTCTGGAGGTGCTGCTTCTTCTTGAAGCGGGCGTCGCAGAAGTGGCAGGGGTAGGGCCGCTCCACGCTGTCGTCCAGTCGCACGCCCCCCGCCACCACGCCCATGGGAGTCATGGGTCCATGGGTCTTCCTGTCGTTGCGGTTCGAGGCAGCAGCAGCATCCAGCAGGGCATGGTAGGGCATGCCGCCGGCAGCCACTGCTGCTGCTGCCGCCGTGGACGAGTCCATTCTCAGTATGTTTTGGGTCACGTGGGAGCCGAGCCCCAGCAGGGGCTGGGCTGACAGTTCCGGGTTTGGCTTCATGCCACGCCTGCCGCCGAGGAGGGCGTCCCCACAGCTCTGCAAGAGACCGACACCCGTACTTTAGTCTCGAGGGGGAGCAGCTCCGGAGGGCCGCCGGGACGCCTCATCTCCCTCACACAGACTCTATGCAAGACAATTTTGCTGCCTCACGCCACCACGTGGAAAAATATAGCCATCAACAAGACCAACACTCAACTACACCCCGACAGCCGGACCTCAGGTGTTTAGTAGTAAGGCCCGCGGGGGATTCGGGCGCCGCTCCTCCACCTGTGGCATATGCTGGCGGCCCAGGCGAGGGGGCGGGGCCCAGGGGCGGGTCCCCCGCACACATCACACATATCACGAGATGATCGTCTCGACCTGCATCGTCTTCGCGGCCTGCGGCGACGCCGCGCCTGGATCGCGGCGGCGCCACCCCCTCCCGCAGCCTGCAAGAGTGATCAGCTCTGACGCAGCCCTCAGTGCCTCGCCGCCAAACCCCACCAGGCAGCCCTGCACGGTACTTACTGAACCAGCCACGTACCTCTTTTCTCTCATTAACACACTGCCCAATATCCACCGCTCTGGCCATGGCAGCCTTTTAAGGAAGTAAAAGCTAAGGGAATGATTCGTGTTTATTTCCTTACAATAATGTACAAGCACAAGATGCCACAAAGGGCGACTCTGAGAACAATAACCCTAAAGCCCTGCGTCACCCTCCGCGCCGGGGAGGGGTGCCCCCCCCTCAACCCGTTACTCTACCCATTGTTCCGACACCGGCCCCCCACCCACCCACCAACCCCGACCCTCGTGTGTGTGTGTGTGTGTGTGTGTGTGTGTGTGTGTGTGTGTGTCCACGAGTCTATCGCTTCAGCACACGGTCAGAGAAACGCGTGCAGGGGGGCGAACCTCGAGATTACTTATGGAGGATGACCTTCTGGCAGACCTTCATCCGCACGTGCTTGAGGAGGGAGCTGCGCTGCGTGAAGGTCTTGCCGCAGGAGCGACACGCGTACGGCCGCGACCCCATGTGGATGCGGACGTGTTCCTGCAGCGTGTAGCGCCGCTTGAACCTGAGAGGGCAGTAGGGGCACGGGAAGGGCCGCTCCTCCGTGCCCACCGCCGGCATGCCCCCCCTCGCCTCGCCCCACCCCATGCCATAGCTACCCCCACCAGCGCCTACGCCAACCCCTACGCCACCGTCCACTGCAGCCCACCCACCCCCACCCCCACTAACGCCCCCGACACCTGCACCACCGTTACCCTCCGCCATGGTGGTCACTAACACCCTCATCCTATGTGACAAGCTGCCCTCAGGTGCTCGTCCCACACTATCTTGGAAAGGTGATAAGGCCAAAATGTCCTTGGCTTGCACCAGAGCGCCCTGCAACAAGAGGAGACCTACTTTAGAGGAGAGCAATGGAAGACAACCTCTACTTCACATCCTTCTACTGCACACGCCCCCCCGCCTGCACCCCCTCCCCCCCTCCCAGGAAAGGCCTACAACACTACGGGACGAGGACGAGGGAGAACAAGGACGAAAATAGGTTGCAGTTAGGAAGAGGAAGTGTTCATCAACGCCATTAACGCCTAGGCCAAGAGTTTGTGTTGCCCCCCACCCCTACACTATCTTACCCATACATGCTTGCCCATGGGGAAGAGTCAGCTGGGACCTGTCAGCACTACATGGAGGGAGGTTGAGGAAAGGCCGCCTACCGCTACTGCTGACGTCACAGCCACAAGCCACATCACCAACTTCCAGATGGAAACTTTTAGACAAACCAAACCAACACCAGCCTTAAATATCTTTGATGACAGCATTCCTTTCTTCTTCCCCACCCTAGCCTCCCTCCCAGCCCGCCGCCACCCTGCCCAGCCACCCACACACGAGGCACCCGCTTCTCGGCCCGCACTCCACACTTTCAATACTTGTGTGCCGGACTGTGACTGTTGAGTGGGGGCGAGTTTGTGTGCTCGACGTGGTGCTGTCCAGCCAGAGCGTAGGCGGAGGATGAGGGCGGGGGAGGGGGCGGATAGGGGAGTCGAGGGACGGGCCCGATCTCGAGGTGGGCCTTAGCCATGTGTCTCTTGAGGGGCGTCATCTGTGTGAAGCGCGCGGGGCACCGGGAGCAGGCGTACGGCTTTTCGCCCGTGTGGAGCCGCTGGTGCTGGACGAGGTGCTGCTTCGTCTTGAACCGGCTGTTACAGAACAGGCACGAGAACGGGCGTAACTCTGCGTCCGTAGTGAGGGAGGCGACCTGAGGGTTGAGGGCGGGGGCGCAGTGCAGGGGGACGCGCGCTAGGCCGAGGATCGGGGCCTCGCCAGGGTGGTGGTGCTTGGACAGCCCCGGCCACCCTTTAGACTCCTGCAAGGAGAAACAGTCTACCTTAGTCCAGCGAACGGCACCAGCCGGCGGGGGTCCTCACGGCTCAACACTAGATGGTGAGTCTGACGGCACCGCGGCAGCACACTACAGCTACAGGATGGAATGGGTGACACAATGATGGGGCCCTTCTCTCCCCGCCCCTTCTTCCGTCCTTCCTTCTGTACCCTCTACACCTCGCATTCCTTCCGTCAGGTGGAGATTGACAGAGCATCGTAAATATCAACAGATTTTATTATTAGAAACTGCAGAACAGGTATTTTGAGCAGCAGGTGGACACTTACTCCGGGCCCTTGACGCTCGTCCCGGAACTATCAATAAGTGTACAATGAATAAAATCTGACAGGTTCGGTCACTGTACGGTCTCCGGGATCTGACAGGGTTCGGAGTAGCTAAATAAAAGCCTAGGTGTGTTTGTCGAGAAAATACATACATTCACTTCAGGTATTATTATAAACGTAATAGTGGAAAAAGTGTGCTAAATGAAGCAGCGTTACGTACAAACATTGTTGTAGAGATACAGTAATGAAAGACTGCGTGTAAATCATCACAATAAACAAGAGCTAAGCGTAGAACTACACGGAAAGTTTATTTGGTTCTCTGATGAGTCACGCAGAGGATGCCGATGCGAGGGGCGGCACGGCCTGACGCGTCCACCGCCCAGGCCCGCCCGCACCCGCTGACCCACACACACGCACACACACACACACACACACACACACACACACACACACACACTCACACACACACAGCACAGCCCTCGCAGTCTCAGCCTCAACAAGGTGTGTCAAGAGAGTGGAACCTGGTGACAGCGCGTCTCAGTAGTGCGTGTGTTGCTGTTGTTGTTGCTGTTGTTGTTGGTCGCCGCTCATGCTGGGGTGAGCGGGTGGCGCGGGGGGCGGGGGCGCGGTGGGGTAGAGACGGGGGTAGTTTGGGTCTGCCGAGTGCTTGCGCCGCACGTGGCTCATGAGTTGGTGCTTTTGTACAAAGGCGCGGCCACACAGGCGGCAGGCATAGGGCCGCTCCCCAGTGTGGATCCGTTCATGCTCGATGCGGTGGTCTTTGCGCTTAAAACGGCGCCCACAATAGCCGCACTGGTGCGGCCTGAGCATCTCCTCATCCAACGAGGCCATTTGGTAGTTGAGGGTAGCCATCAGCCCCTGGAACAGAGCAGAGGAGAGCTGCTTAGCAAGGTCTACCCCAGCTGGCGGCTCTACCACCCTATCACCACCACCACCACCACCACCACCATCACATCACCATCACTACCACCACCATCACCTTTACCATCACCAGGACCACCACCACCACCACCCACCTCCCGCTAACTCACCGACTCTCCTGCAAACTCTATTTAAAGCTTCGCTGAGACATCATTGTATTAATCATTGTAATATTGGTCCCGTGGAGGGAGGGTTAGCGGCGGCGCTACACCGGGTAGTGTGTGGTGAGGTGGGTCCGCCAGCTCTCTCGGTTCTCCAGCACCACCCCGCAGATGGCACAGGTATTGGTCTCGTCGTGGTGGATTTTCTCGTGAATCTTAAGAGAGTCCTTCCTTTTGAAACGCTTGCCACACACCAGGCAAGCGTGGGCCCGCACCTCGGAATGTTTGGTGAGGTGGTTGCGCAGGTGGGTCTTTTGCGCGAAGCGGTGGCCGCACACCTCGCACACAAACGGCTTGTCACCGGTGTGCACTTTCTCATGGATCAAGAGGTGATCCTTCCTCTTGAAGGCCTTGTGGCAGTAGGTGCACACAAAGGGGCGGTCGCCGTCGCCACCCGCTGGGTCCCTGAGCCAATCCAGGTGGCAGGCTTGCCAAGCGCCCTGCAACAGATGAGAGGAGAACCTGCCTTAGCCAGCAACTCTACAGTGGCTACTTCTGCAGCACCAAGGGCCGCGCCACCCCCTCCCCTCCAGCCTCCTCACACAACCCACTACTCGAGATAGCCCTCTGGCGCCTCCTGACAACCGCAACAGCAACCTCCCCGGAGCAGCAAAACGGCGGCGCTGTAGCCGCACCTGACGGCCTGCTGCTGGCCGCGCTCCGTGCGGCACCAAGGCCGCATAGGGTAACTAACCCCCCAGGACATGCACAAGCCGGAGCTTTCCAAAGCGCAGAGCGTCACCTCACCGCTGAGTTTATCACCTCCGCCACTGCACGCCGTCAGCCCGCCTCAGCCGCCGGGGTGCCCAGCACAAACTAATAGATTCCATTGTCCTGCAATAAAAAATAACTTCCCGCGTCAAGCTTTGATTCCCCACTGCATGGCACACCCACGCCCGCCGGAACGTGCTCGCGGACACGCACTTGCTCCCAAGACAGCTCCAAGGTTACTCCCGCTCGATATATCACAGTCCCGCCGAGGCCAATCAATACCACCCTTGGAAGAGTAACCACTTCAGCGATCTACGACCCAACGCACACGACTCCTCCGGCGGGCTGACGCCGGCCTCACGGGAGCCACCAGGCGGCCCTGTGCCCCTTCAACCACAAAGCATCCCACCGGGGACCTCAGGGGTCGGCCGGGGAGGTATAGTCACCCTCGAGCTGGGGCTCAGCAGTGTCAGCAGCGATGGCGGCTGCGGCGTTGTCGCTGGCGTGCGCTGCGCTGCGCTGGAGGTGATACTGAAGGTGGTAGCGAGTGTTGAAGCGGCGCGGACACAGGGGACACTGGAAGGGCAACATGCCGGAGTGGAGGCGCAGGTGTCTCCTGTAATTGTCTTTGCGCTGGATGATCTGCCCGCACACCTGGCACCCGAAGCCCGGCGGGAGGGGGCCAGCGCCGGGGTCACTGGGAAGCAGCGCGCCCTCGGGGTACGGGAATGGCGGCGCCAGACTAAACACCTTGTCGACCATACCCTTGACAACCTCTTCCTCATCACCACACCCATCGCCCCCACCACCTCCACAACCCCTCTGCAACAAAAAAATAAGCTTGGCGTCACAATCTACTCAGGAGGCGGCCAGTAGTAATGTGCTTCCCTTTCCCGCCCTCACTACATACCACGTCCCGTCCCGCCCGTCCCGTCCCGTCCCGTCCCGTGCTGGCGGCAGGCGAATTAGATGTTAAACTTTCTGAGGTTGGTGTGGTGCCCAACGCTGTGGATCATGTGGTACGTGTAGTGTGACCTGGAGGAGAAGAACTTGTTGCATATAACACACATATAGTTTGGAGGGGCACGGGGGCGATCCTCCCTAACCTTGGAGTCCTCCGCGGTGGGATCAGGGGCGGTGCCGTCCGCTGGCGTAGTGGCAGGGTCCAAACCCTCCAAGCCCGAGGTGGAGGCGGAGGTGACAGCAGGGGCCAGGGGGGTGTCGGGGTCGTAGGCTGAAGTGACGGTGGAGACAAGGCCAGAGGTGGCGGCTGGGGCGGCGGTAGTAGAAGAGGAGGTTGAGGCAGGGGTTGAGGAAGAAGCTGAGGCAGGGGCGGTGTCGGTTGTAGTGACAGGAGCGGAATCAGCAGGAGCAGCCTCAGCAGCAGCAGAGGTTGCGGCTGCAGGGACGCCGACGGAGGAGGGGCGGCTCCGGCTGCGGCCGCCCGCCTTGTTGGTGCGATGTTCGAGGCTGCGGGTCACGTGGTAGTTATAGTGCGACTTGTTGATGAACTTCTTGTTGCAGAGGCTGCAGGAGTACGGGAGGTCGCCCGTGTGCAGACGCTCGTGCTGGGTGGCGTCGTACTGGCGGCGGAAGAGCTTGCCGCAGTAGTCGCACGGGTATCTGCGGCGCGGCTCCCCCGCCGCCCTTGACACTATCCGCCACTGCAAAGAGACACAAGCACGCTGCTGCGCCTCAGTGCTGCAAACACTGACGACCACTCCACCACAGCCACTCACCCTCGCCCGCCCATCCCGCTAAGACACCTACAGTACAGGAGCCTCACGCTCAAACCACACTACACACTAACAACTGGACTCACTATATATATATATATATATATATATATATATATATATATATATATATATATATATATATATATATATATATATATATATATAGATATATATATATATATATATATATATATATATAATCCTGATGCATATTTCCTTCACGGTGCCTCGTAAAAGCACAGGAAAAATTTTACTATCAGCATTCCTCAAAGTGGAGCGACGACTACAAGGCCACAGCCCCGCCCCGCCCCGCCCCGCAGCCCGGCGGTCGACCCTGGAGCTCAGTGTTCCAGACTCCCCGCCGGCCCCCCGGGCGCCCCGCCGCCTCGCCCCCGCACCATGCCCCGCAAACCCGCTCCAGCGCCGCCCCCTCCCGCCCGCCAGACGAGGGGTGAGGGGGAGCGGGAGGAACGGCGGCTAACCTCACACTGCCCCTCGCACCCCCAACACCCCTCCACACCGCCCCCCCCGCCCGAACCGTTCTTCCCAACACTGAGGAGAAATACCAGACGCTTTGGTAGCAAAATATTTATTCAGGAACACAGTTTGCACAACACACACACACATACACACACACACACACACACACACACACACGGTAAGCCTTCCCGTGCGTAGCTCCACGTTCACATTCTCATAAAACTTTCCAGACACTTTTTGAGCGCTCGTCAGTGAAACGCAGCGTCTGACACGTCCAGTCAGTCATGTTGGCACGCCTGTTACAGGTAAGGGTCGTGACTGAGCTCTTAGAAAACAAACGTGTGACATGCAGGGTTTATGCAATACTCAGAGCTACGAATCCCCTCTATAACTTAGTGTGTGTGTGTGTGTGTGTGTGTGTGTGTGTGTCTCTCTCTCTCTCTCTCTCTCTCTCTCTCTCTCTCTCTTACCACTACCTCGATTGAAAAATAAATGTGTAGGCTTCACCCGACAACTTCCCCACCATCTCCACAACTTGGCTCACTCCCCACTCCTACCTTGTCACCCCAACGTCTGAACACCCGCTCCACCACCCCCCCATTGCCCCCCTCTCCTGAACAACCTCTGCTCACCCCAACTTTTATCTGCGTCTGCGATATTTATCATTGGGGGAAGAAGGGGGAGGGGAGGAAGGGGAGAGGAGGGGAGGGGAGCGGGGAAACCAAACCTGACATCTCACACAATGGCGATTCACACACACACACACACACACACACACACACACACGACAGGTAACACGTCACCTTCACTACATCTACAGGAACTTAGTGTTATTCATCTTAGGAGTAATTCTTATCGCTATTGTTAACTATGATCTTACTGCCTTGCTACTGACGCTATACGGCTATCACTACCGTCGCTACTACTACAGGAAGCTGAAACTGGCTGTAGTGAAAGGACGCTGTTGGGGGGCGCCTCCTCTCAGGTAAGCGAATTAAGGTAACCCCCCCCCCACCCTCATTAGACTTGTGGTGATTAACTCCTTTGTTCTCTCAACGCCCGTCTAATTATTCTGGTAATTAACGTGTATTTATTTTCTGCTAGGTTGGTTGGTTTGTTTTTCTCATTGTTGTCTTTGTATGTGTGATTCCTTTTATCCATTTTTTTTTTGGTTATTGGTCTTTTTTTATATAATTCTGGTCAATTTCATCATCACTTTTGCATGTTTTTTTATCCCCATATTTGGATCTGCCGGAATTCTTCACATGCCAGATAAGGGAATATTCTTTTTCACGGCCTGACCTGCGCAAGTTCAAGGCTGACAAATTTTCAGGTCAGAGAGAAGGTCAAAGTTCCCTTCACTCCTACACGACTCTTCACTACTCACAACTCGCCACTCAGTTCCGGGTCATCCAACTTGTCTTTTTTTTTCTTCCTTTTTCTTCTTCATAAGGAATCCTACCACTGCTATTTATTTTCCACTCACTGTCTCAAATGCTTCATCACTCTCTTGGCATTTTCTTCATTATTCACTCTATTCACGCACATCTCAACCAGTTTTTTCTTCCTTATTTTATGTGTGTCGCTTTACAATGACCCTCACCGGTTGCTATTGTTGTTGTTGTTTCCTTTACTGTTATTGTTTCCTACTCTTTCTCTTCCTCACTCTTCATTCCCTTCTGGAGCACACACACCCATATATCTTCCTTCCTCTTCCTTTGCAAACTCTTCTACTTCTCTATACATCACGTCGCCTCCACCAGTTTTTTTTTGTTGTTGTTGTTGTTGTTCTTTCACGTCACTATCGTCTTCCTATTCTTTATTCCTGTCTTGAGAATCCCCGCCACTTATTTTCTCTCCTACTTCTTTGTCTCTCCTCTCATTCTACTCCACACCCGCCTTCACTGCTAGATGTCACTGTCACCTTCATCCCCATCCCCAAAAAATGATCCCTCAGCCATCGCAACCTAGCTATCTATCCACCCTTCAACCTCCACTTCTACCCTTCTCTCACCCTTCCCTCCCATGTCGCCTCTCCATTACAATCACCAACATCCAACGGTAAACAATGCCAATAGACGCCTAAGGAGCTCACTAGGATAATCTCTTTTTGATCCCCACAAAATGCTGATTCCCTTCACGCAAATCACCTCATTAGCATTACCGCCCGTCACAAGTCACTCTCTCAAACTCGAACATGGATGAAAATAATAACTCAAGACATCTATTGCGTTCGTCTTGTACAGTCTCCATGGCAGCTCTCATCGTCAAGTCATGTAACACCCTTCAGGCCACCCCCACTACACCATTACCCCCCGCTTATCACCTTCTCCCTCAGGACTCTCATTACCATCTTCATCACCGCCACCCCCGTGCCCGCCACACACCTAACGCATCGTTTCCGCATGCTCCTGCCGGTCGTGGAAGCTCCCAGTGAACGAGGATGCCACCGCGACCTTTACCTTGCTCACCCTCCCACACACCCGCCTCTCCCACACTCCCTCCCTCCCTCCCATTCCAGCACTTCCCTCTTTGTCTAGCGCTCCTCCTGCACCCCCCTCCCCCCACCCTCTCTTCCATGCGCTGTGCAATTCTCCCTCTGCCTCCCTCAACATTTTCCTGTCTGGCGCCCCTCTCCCTCCCCGGCCAGTTCCTCCCCAGCCAGTCTATCACTGAGGGTGCTGCTGCTGCTGTTGTTGCTGCTGTTGAGGGTCCGCGGGCCCCCCGAGGCCGCTCAAGCTGAGGCTCTTCAGCTTGGTGTGATGCTCGAGGCTGCGGGTCACGTGGTAGGTGTAGTGAGACTTGTGAACGAATTTCTTGTTGCAGATCTGGCACGCGTACGGCTGGTCTCCCGTGTGGCGGCGCTGGTGCTGCTTGGCGTGGCTCCGGCGCAGGAAGAGCTTACCGCAATATGCACACGGGTGCTTGCGCTTGCAGGAGTCCCCTGCCGGCACCGCCCCAACCAGGCCGCAAGCCCCTGATAGCCCGGTAATCCGCCACTGCAAAGAGACACGCCGCTGCGTCTCAGTCATGTCCACAGAGAGGGGGGGTGGGGGCTGCTGTGTGGCAGTGATCGTGCTGCCTATATTAGGTAACAACACTCCTCAAAGCTACAGGGCAAGGGTACCTCACCAACACCTGGGGTCATATACACCTTAAATGCAAAGAGTTTATGCCTACAGGTTACACTTCAGACGTCTCGCCCGGCCCTCCAAGCTCGGCAGGCACCATCGGGCGCCACCCCGAGGCTTGGAGGGAAGGGTGGCACGACAGGTAAAATAGTGGCGTCTTCCCTCAGTGTGAGCGCCACAAGGCTCCAGCCTGACCCTCCCCAGCATCAGTGTGAAGACCCTCCCTCCCCGCCGCCCCGGCCACCCACAACAAGGCTCGGCATGCCCCCTCCCCCGCTCCCGCATTCACCCAATGCCCGTGACCCCGGCGGGACTCCCAAGACTGCAAGCACTAGAGATGACCAAGAACGATCCCCTCCCCCTGGCGGCGAGCTCCCCCCCTGCCCCTCCCCAACAGGTCAACTAACGTGCAGGAAAAAGAAATGGACAAAAACAAAAATTATTTTGTTTATTGTTTCCAACACAAAATAATCTAGATTATTTAAAGCATATTCAACATATTAGTATCTTTTAGATTTTAGACACTGATAGATATTAGTTCACTGTGTTCTCCAGATTAGTGAAGCAAGCAGCAGCAGCAGCAGCAACAGCAGCAGCAGCAGCAGCAAAGCCTCACAAAAGGCTAGCGGCGGCCGGGCAGCGTACAGAATGGTTTTTGCAGTTACTCTTCTGGGCAAAGCCTCGACCACAGTGCTGGCAGTGGTAGGGCCGCTCGCCCGTGTGGAGCCGCTCGTGGTCAGTCAAGTGGTCCTTACGTTTGAACTTCTTATAGCAAAAGCGACAAGAGTACGGCCGCCACTCAGGGCTCGGGATAAAGGGCGGCGGGTGGTCGACAGCGGCGCCGTGAGGGCGGGGGGCAACCACCGCACCGCCGCCACATTGCCCGCCCACAGGCACATAGTCGCCTACTACTGCCCCGAAGGCCGCCCTCTGCAAATGAAGGAACACTGCCGTCACTCTCAAGCTGCCAGGCACCACCACATGCTGGCCCCGCTCTGGCACTCCCCACGCTACCTCAGGAACTATTGGGATTTGACACACAAAGGGCGGGCCGGCTGGCTGCCTGCCTCAGGCCGCCACCCGTGACTACAGGGGAGGGGCGGCTGCACGGGGCAGCCAACCCATTAGTAAAAAATAAACGAAAACTTTCCAAGCTTCCTCCCTATGCATATACTGTATCTGAGTAGATATATATATATGTAGTAAAAATATATTGGCACATTGTTATAGCTAGGGTTAGGCTGACTAGCTTTCCAGTTCTACAAGCGCTGCGCTCACCAACAGTACAAGCACTCTAGAAGCAACGATCCCTACCGCCGACACCTCTACAAACACAGACCCGGGCACCGCCCCGACCACCACCACCACCAATGACCACCGATCGCGCCCCCTCCCCCCTCCCCTCCTCCTCACCATCACAACCACCCCAAAACCAGAAGGGGGCGCCGCGCCATCGGCCGGGTATTCTGCCGGCCACTCTCCCTATCACGGAGAGTCGGGCACTGCTGCCGCCGCCGCCGCAGCCATTTTCTTCCTCATTTTCTCCCGAAATTTCCGCTGCCGCAGCTGCCCGCTGATGAGCCTCTCCAGCTCTTTCTGCAGGCGTTCAGCCTCGTTCCTCCGGCAGCCTATTTTCACCTCCACCTTGGCGGCCTCCATGTCACTCAGCGTGCCCGACTCCAGCACGGACTCTAGCGTGGCGGTCTCCGCCTTCAGGAGACTCATCTGAGCCCTGATCCTGTCCTGGCGGTAGCGGCCTCGCCCCGCCTGGTGGTGGGGGTGCGCGTACAGAGGGCCCGGGGCTACGGTGGCGGCAGCGGCGGCGGCCATGAGGGGAGAGGAAGGAGGAGAGGAGGAGGGGGGCACCAACTTCCCCCCAAAGTCTCCGAACAGACTGTGGGGTCCATGCTGGTGGGCCGCCGAGAGAGCCACGGGGCCCGCAGGGGAGAGGGGAGAAGCCGCCACAGAGGAAAATGGGCCCAACAACTGGAAAAGGGAGAGAGACTTGTGTCAGGCCACTCTCTGGGCAAGGGAGCGCTGGCCCGCTGGCCTCCCGACCCTCGGTGTATGGCCGACTGAGCGGCGGCGAACAAGACGACCGACTCCCCGGCGAGGCGAGCGAGGCGAGGCCTACCTAGCTAGCCTATGTCGCTACAGTGTGTTACGACAGGTGCGCCGAGGCATCAGAGTAAGGTCAGTACCTTGTGCCTTGTGATACAACAGGATCTGTGAGTCCAAATTTCTTCACAAAGCCAAGACTTATTCCCTGCACCAGCTACAAATATACATTCAAAGAACTTGCAAGAAGGGAATTTCACCTTTAACAGCGTGGAGTGGCCGGGGTTTGAGGCCGCCGGCCACTTCACAGCACACAGACAAACAGGCAGACAGACAGATTGGGGGAGCGTAACACTTGTCACCATGCTAACAATGGCCACATCACTTTGATATCTTGATTTAGAGCTAGTGGTGAAATTCTCTCTATCAAGTACACATATACAATATCAACAATTACATGAGCAAATTACTCCAGTCTCAGTTCCTGCCCCGAGACAAAATCATGACGTGCTACTGGACTGAAGCTCCCGTGCCAGGCAGAGCACAAAGCAGCAGGAGCAACAACAACAACAACAACAAGACATCCACGAACAGGGACTGGAGTAAGCTGCCCGGGAATGGTGAGTGACTCCTCCTCTAACCTCAAAGTCTCAAGCACAATGAGCCACAAGAGGCGACCAACACGGCCTCGTCAAGATACCGGCCGCCCTCAGTCACCCGAGGGCGGCCCAACCAGAGTGCCTCCAGTGTGCAGGTGTGTGTGTATGCTCGTGTGCGTGGCGGAGTGGCGTGCTTCACTCCCCCCTCAGTGCACAAAAAGGGCTAAAGGAACCACTGACATACTTCCCTATTACTCCTTTCTACAGTGCACTGTATGAAGGGGGGGCAACTGGTGCACAGAACAGGCAAAAACTCAAGTTATCCCATTAGTTTAAAACATCCATTAACCAAAATATTAGGCACTGATCATAAAAAAAGGGATTTGCTTACAGTGCACTACAGTGAATAGGTAAAAATAAATAAGTTACTTTAATCACTTCAGTGCCTATCATTTGGGAGGGAGGGAGAGAGAGAACAAGGGAGGGGCGAGAGGGAAGCACAGGCCGCTAGACACACGGGAGGCACTCAAACACATTAGAGGAGAAGTCACCGATGTGCTAACAGGAAATATGTGTGTGTGTGTGTGTGTGTGTGTGTGTGTGTGTGTGTGTGTGTGTGTGTGTGTGTGCGGATGTGTGTATGCAGAACTGACCTAAGAAAAAGCGAGTTGTAGAAAAAAATAAAGGGAAAGAGAAATAAAAAAAACAAAGAAAAATACATGTAAAAAAAAAAAAATGTAGGAAGCTCGGACAGGAGCAAAAGAAACGGGAAGAGGAAAAAATTAAAGAAAAAATGACATGGGGGAAAGACGAGGATGAAAAATAATGAAAAATAGAATGAAAAAATTAATAAAACAGGAGAGAGAGAGAGAGAGAGAGAGAGAGAGAGAGAGAGAGAGAGAGAGAGAGAAGAGAGAAAGGATGAAATGGCACAAAGGGAAGAAAAGAAATGGAAGAAAGAAATCAAGCGAAAAATAATGAGGGGAGGGCACAAGGCAGGTGTGTGTGTGTGTGTGTGTGTGTGTGTGTGTGTGTGTGTGTGTAAGGAGTTGAGAGTGGGTGTTGCGGGTTCAGCAGGGTGAGTGTGTTGGGGAGGGGAGGGAGGAGGAGGAGACTGGTGGGCTATATGTGTGTTCTCTTTGAACGCCTTTATGTGTTCCATTAGTACCTCTGTATGTGTGTGTGTGTCTGTGCGTTGACTGTGTGGCCACGGACTCTGTCACAATGGGGCAAACCTGACACCTATGTATGTATGTGTTGCTAACTTTGCTCCTGTGGCCAAAACTGTCAATTACTATAGTCCGTTCACCTAAGTCTGACCCAAGCTGACAACATAAACCTAAGCGTGTTTGCAAGCTGAGTGCTGATCGGCTTCCATGCTTTCTTTAACCTCTGTGTTTATCTCAAGCAGCACTTTCTGCTAATCTGCACTGTGCTTACGAACACGCTTAGGTTTATGTTGTCAGCTTGGGTCAGACTTAAGTGAACAGACTATAGAATTTGGTTTAATATAAATGTTACAGATTTCATTGTGTCTGGCAGAATGTTAGTGTTAACTGAACATTAACCAAAAAATGAGTAAGAAAATGTTACTGTTAAATAATTGGTAAGTTTTAGTAGTGTGAAAGTTACGGTAAAATAACATGTAGTGCATATATTTCATAAACATTATATGATGCTGTGTTTTGAACTGTATGGTGAAGTGTGGTGTGAGTATGAGAGGATGTGTGGAACAAGTATGAGGCCTATGTATTGTGAAAGAGAAGGGGACGGAGGGAAGAGGGGAAAAAAGGAGGAGGGGAAGGGGGGAAAGAAAGAGGGGAAGGAGGGAAGAGGGGAAAGAAAGAGGAGGGGAAGGAGGGAAGAGGGGAAAGAAAGAGGAGGGGAAGGAGGGAAGAGGGGAAAGAAAGAGGAGGGGAAGGAGGGAAGAGGGGAAAGAAAGAGGAGGGAAGAGGGGGAAGAAAGACGGGAAGGAGGGAAGAGGGGAAAGAAAGAGGAAGGGAAGGAGGGAAGAGGGGAAAGAGGAGGGAAGAGGGGAAAGAAAGAGGAGGGGAAGGAGGGAAGAGGGGAAAGAAAGAGGAAGGGAAGGAGGGAAGAGAGGAAAGAGGAGGGGAAGGAGGGAAGAGGGGAAAGAAGGAGGTGTGGTCTGCTCCCCCAAGACAGCTAAGGGTGGGATGATGGGTCTGTCCATGAGCCGCTGTGACCTGTCTGTCCATGCTTAAGATTTAACTTATCTTTTCTGTATGCAGCTTTAAAAGTAATTACTAAAATGAACACATATACAAATGATTAAGAGAAGGGTGCAACTATTCAAGTCTCAATTTCTCTCAAAATTCCAAAATATATTGCAACTATTTCCTAACTCAAAAATGACACTATCTCATTGAAATCTCTATAAAGGTATACTTGTTTACCTTTATTGAGTTATTCATTTATCTTTACTGACGTCTTTATGAAGGTTTAAATCCATCATAACCTTCCCAATATCACGATTTTTTTTGTAATCATTGTAATCTCATGTCTGCTAACACTGAAGGTAAATCATCAACGTGGACAGGCAGCTCCGAGTGACCATTTGAGGGGGAAAAAATAAAGAAAAGACTACAGTAATGTGTGACAGATTGCCTAGGTAACGAGATATATGTAGCATAATACGGTATGGCAGGATATGTACTGTGATGAGATGCTATGTGGCGTGTGGTGGCTACGATAAGGGGTGGTGAAGTGAGATGAGATGTCAATGTTTACGATGTGTGGCAGGTTTGGGTATACCTATTTTTCTCCCCAATTTGCATGGTTAACAAAAGGGACCATATATGAATGTCAAAGAGGGCAATGGTTTTCTCTCTTTGAGGTGGGATGTTGATGGTTGTGGTGTGGTGTAACTGCTACATAAATAATCTTTTCAGACGTATGGTAAAAAATGTGTCATATATTTCAGAGGGCAGTGTTTATCCTTAGGTAAATAAAATATGAAATAAAGAAAAGGCTACTTCAGCACGTGTGGTGGTGGTGGTGTGGGTGGGTACTGTATATGAGAGGTAAAAGGGCATGGGTGGGAAAGGTGGTGGTGTGGCCAATGAACTCAACTCTTGTGCTAAGTTGTGGCAGTGAGTTGTGTGATCCCTCTGTGGTGTGTGTGTGCGTGTGTGTGTGTGTGTGTGTGTGTGTGTGTGTGTGGTACAGAAACTGGCATTCTCTCTCTCTCTCTCTCTCTCTCTCTCTCTCTCTCTCCATAATGATGCCAAGGTCATGCCTATCAGCCAATGACTCACACTGCTGCCCAGATACATGAGGAATTTGCATGTCAATTTTTGGACCCTCTTCATCCTATATTATTATTTTTTTTTATATCACACCATTTTTTTAAATTATTTCCTCAGCTGACTCTTGCTGGACATACACACTAATCTCTACATACGGCACATTCTCACCAAGCCTTTACCACTCTTTCCAGCATCAATCACGTCATTCATAGCCTTACAGGTCACTCTGTAATCCTTCCAATACATTGCTACATTGCCCCCACACATACACACATACATTTTTGCCTGGTTCAATGGCTAGTAGCTCCCCACACTTTTCAGATTTCCTGCCTGTCAGATAATCTGCCTCGGGGTATGGCTGGTTACAACTCACACATTACAAGGGGCATGTGACTGGTGCTCAAGGCAGTGGTGTTCCTGCCAGGCTAGAGACTGGTACTTATCAAAACTGTTCCTTGTTAATTGCTCACAATATTGGCTCTTAAATTCATTCCTGACAACTAAAGGCAACAGGTCTTACTAGTGACACTGATGATAGAGGTTATATTTGAGGTTTAATCTCTATTTGTTGTCATCACCTTGCTGCCATTTCAGCTTCTTTCATATTAGATCCTATAACGACTTTTGGATTTTAGTTCTGCTTGACTATATAATCAGTAAAGCTGTAAATCAATTATTATTGGTAAGAGAAATATACTGTTTCCTGTTGCACCAAAATTGTTGAAAATGTTTCTTCCCATGATCAATGAAACACTCAAAAAGTGCATGGAAGCAGAAACACAGCAAGCTACCAAAACAAAGCCTGTACACAACAGAGCCTCTAGTCTGAGAACAACCCTCCGGCACTGCAAAATAATTTAAAAGCAAAACAAAAAGCCACAAGTAAATATTCCTAAAAAAAAGTAAAAAAAAAAAAAGTCTGAGAACCAGTTTTCCTTCTCAGCATTACCCTGCCTTCCCCTGCTACAGACCCATCAGCCCAGCCCTTCATACGCTGGCTTCAACAGTCACACCTTCACGCACACCTCACTCAAACTGAAGCAGCATCTGAAGTGAAGCAAAAGTACCATGTCATGTGTGTAAAAGTGTGTGGTGTGTGTGGTGTGTGTGTGTGTGTGTGTGTGTGTGTGTGTGTTTACTTCCTGCTGGCACATCAAAGATGAAAATACATCAAATGGAACACTCACCATTGCAGGATCACCGGTGGCTGGCATGGTGCCGTCGCTGTGAGGTAACATTACTTCAGGAAAATTTGGGGGGTTTTCAGTCCCCATGGAGGACTCCCCCCCTCCCCCATCCCCCTCAACACCCCAATCCCCTTCATCATCTTCACCCAGGTCCACCACATCTTCCTGTTTTATTTCCTGCAAAAGATTATAATATCAGAGTTAATGGTCTGAAAACTCACCTCAATCACAAACCACACATCATCTCAAACAATATGTAAGCTTATCACAGACAGCACCCACCAAGCCCTGCCACAAACAGTCGATATACTTACAAACTCTGGCTCTTCTTTTGACTGGTGGTGTTTGTGCAGCCCCGAGGGACCGGGTGAAGGCTCCTCTCCGCTCTGGCTGTGCTGGAGGGCATCAGCTTGGGCCGCCGCACTGTCACCAGCATTCGCCTGTTGCTGTTGCTGTTGCTGCTGTTGCTGCTGACAGTTGCCTCCGCCCGGCTTGGCACTTAGACTAGGAGTTGTGCTGGTGTTCTGTTCACTGAGGCCACTGAGACCACTCTGTATGCTGGTTCTGCTGTCCTCATCCAGAGTGGCCTCGACAGGGGGCATGCCAACCTGCGAGGACCCAGAGGAGGCGGGGGGCTGGGGGGAACGAGATCTGGAAAGCTGTGTGGCGGAGGGGGGGTGCGAGGAGATTGGCTGGTTGACTTGGGGTTGGGAGGGGGAGGACTGGGGGGGCGATCGCTCTCTAGGCCGCGGTCTCTTGGCAGGGGGACTGTGGTGGTCCAACTGTGTTCTGCTCTCCCTCTTTTCTCTGTCTCTGTCCCTGTCTCTCTTTGGAGCGGGTGGGTCATCAGGCACAGCTAAACCTTTTATTTGTAGTCCTTCTGCAGTTTTAATTAGAGATCCTAGACTAGATTGAGGAACATTCACTTCGCCATTATACATAAAGTCCAGTAGAGCTTCGAGATCACGTGACGTCACATCTTTCATGAACACTATTGGATGTTTACTCGGGTTTTTCGTAAACATCTGCTTAAAATAGTCACTACAGGTACTTAGCACAAACTTGTGAGCTGCATATAGCTTCCCACCACAGGCCAATGTGGCATCCACAAAGATTTCCTGAAAAAAGGAATGAAATAATCAAATACTGTTCACCCAAAAATAGTTCATTCAGCAAAGTTTTCACAGAAACTCATGTATTAGGAAACCTTACTTTAATATCTGCATGGCAAATCTTTCCTTCATACAAGTTGGCAAATTGTGTGTATTTAGAGCTGCACTTTAGGATCTATATGATACTGTGGGAAAGGAAGTCTATTACAGGTCCCAACTGCCTCCTCACTAGAACAATCTTTATCAGTTAATTTATGTGCATTGCAAACACTATTCTTTCTGCCTGTGCTTGATCTAGACGCAGCACACAGCCAACATTGGTAATGGTCCACAGGGGATGGCACATTACCTGTTCCCGCAGGAATGTGAGGATGTCCACAAAGTGGGCCTGGTGGTTGTTCCACTTGAGGGAAAGAAGCTCCTCAGCCATTTTGCCACACCTGAGGGAAAGATACAATGAATATTTCATAATGAAATGCTGATGAAAATGAATAATAACAGTTCTGCTAATTCCACTTCCACATCAAGATAAATCAACAGCTTGCATGTGGCAGACTCTCCATCAAAACTACTTAACTAGGCCAGTAAACCTCTCACACCTCACACAGAACAGCCCGCACACCTGCATGGCCAACCCTGACTACCTTCCCGGCACATGCTTCACTCAGCAAACACTCATCCTAGTCCATCTGCTTGTGGCCCGACAATACTACCACCAGCACTGTTGAGTCAGGAACCCAAACCAACATATGAACAGTATTACTTTACTCTTTATGACCCATCTGTTAAATCTTACATCCTCTGGCTTGTGAATCTAAGGTTCAATTGTCTTTAATATTTCCCTTTTTATTGTGCTGCTGTAAGAAAGTTTACATATGCTAATTTCACCAATCTTCTTTGTCTTGACAGCCCTAACTTATGTCCATATGGGGTTGCTGGTTAAGGGTTGTGGCTTGGGGTTCAAGGCTGGATGCCCTTCCTAACATCACATGGCAGCACTGGGGTTTGAACCACCTCGCCACGGCTCATTCCTTCCAAGGCTTGACACTCCAAACCAGTCAACCACGGCAGGTCTAGGCTAATTTCATCCATGCATCCTATATTTAAACAGATCAATACTATGAATATCCAATATTTGCTTCTTGCAGCAGTTTCTTTATTCTGTAGTGCAGGTAAAAGGCTGGGGGCATACCTCGGCATACCTCATCTCTATCCCAATGCCTTCTGAGCTTGTGGTGGGTAAGAACTCATCACCCATAGGGCAAGTGCAGCGTCCAGGTTACCACAGTTCACCTACCCCAGGTTTTCCCTGGTTCCCGTTTAAAGACCTGCCCGAAAGGAAGGATGAACAGGTGGGTGGGTTGCTCACCTATCGCCGAGCCCAGGACTTAAACCCACACCCACAGATAGGCATGCTAACCACTGCACCATGAAGGCGCTATAAGCCAGGAATGGGCTCCATCTATCACTCAAGGAGGTTGAGGTCCTCTCAGACTCCCTCGAGTTAACACTGAGGCCCATACAGGATATTCAAGGATAGATGGGGGAAAACCAAGCGAAGAGGGCAGATTTTGCAAAATAAAGCTATGCAGTTGCATATTTAAATCACAGAAGAGTTCTACTACACTAAGAGTAAGAACCTTTGAAATAAGATAGATTTACTGAGGGCTAATATAAGCATAAAAAATTTGGCATTATAGTAATTACAATGAGTGAAACATTTAACAACTATGTCCTCACAGTCATTGTATAGGATGATCAAGTGACCATTCCAGGAGGGGATCAGGTTTCCAGAAGCGAGGATAATGTATGCTGCCCTCGCACCCGCAGCCAGGTGCAACAAAAACGGTGCTTCTGCTCTAAACACTAATTAGCGAACATCCTGTGAATCAGCATCCAAAAGATTCTGCTCAGAAGTCACCGCTGACTGTAAAGTTTAGAATAATGCTAGCAATGGATAAAGTCTGAAACACAGTGAACTATTCTCACACAGCCATGGCAAGGAAAAAAAAATGCTGCTATGCCTGCTGACTGGTGAGTGCCCATTAATTAGGGTCAGCCTTTAGAAATGCTGGTTTTGAAGCCATTGCTGATCAGAAAACTACTTTCTGGAAAATACAAAATCCCAGAAAACTGAGTTTACTGTATTCACACATTTCCTGTTCAGCCATGTTTCTGAGTGAACTAATGCTGTGAAAGCTTTCCTGCCTCTAGGCAGAGTTTTGGCAAGTGAGCTGTAATAGGTAAACTAACATGGCAGGCAGCAGAATACCTATGAATGTTCATCACAAATCTTGTGGAAATAAAATCAACTTCAGTACTGTAAAATGCTATCAAAGCTTGAGGCAGACGAGTAAGGGAGTGATGAGCAAGTCATTCTTTAAGGTGCAAGATTGTACAGGAGTTTCCTAGAATATTTTACTTTTCTTTAATATGAATAGTTGAATTGTGTGGGTTTCAAAGTTTGACGACAAACTTTTCATCATGCTGATATGGCAGTACCTAGTGACCATGTACACTTCACAAATGTCACCTTATCTGGGTTATTATTTTATTTTTATTTACAAATGATTTTCCCAAAAGTTAATGCAGCAATACATTAAAGGGAAAATTACTCCTATACAGTAAACCCTACACTTGGCAGACTAATAAAGGGTACAGGTTATCTTAAAAGTCTGAGTGTCCAACTAATTGAATAAAATAAAAATATAAATAAATGAATGAAGATGACCGTATCAATTGATAGGCATTTTTTTTTTTTCCCCCTGCCAAATGCAGACGCCACACCAGAACCAAGCCTGTTTACGTGGAGCGGTCACACACTTGCGTCTCTTCACCCTCTTTTGTTACTCTGTATAATAGTTTCTCGAAGATGAATGCTGCAGCCACCCTTAGCCCAGCTGTCCAGTACCGTGTGTGTGTCCATGGAGTGCCAGCCTCGGCATGTCTTTTCGTGCTGTCACGGTGATCATTATTCACCAAAACCAGGTTTTTCCCTCAAGGCTTACAAACTTCACATTAAGGAGCATGTAGCTTTGCACTATCCTTTGCTAAATAAAAGCTTACCATGGTTCAAACACTATTTGCTCACTGAACAGTACAATGAGTATGAGACAATATTTGAATAACACAGGAGAAACAACACCAATGTGACTACATGGCACTAAGGATGCTAAGATAGCAGTGTCCAGTTATAGCACCCTCAGATGAGAAGTTAATGATGCATTATTCATGTACAGAGGTTAAGTTTAGGTTAAGCATGATTCACCTATCAACAATAGCTTGATTAAGATATAGTAACATCAGACCTAAAAAGTATCAGTACAGCCATATCAGTGATGCATACCAGTGATGAATAAAGGCTAGCGTTCTTGGAAAAACTTTAGAAACATTAGATGAACATCAGCATCCACTACTCTGGTGATATACTATCAGACAAGGTAATAGCGGCTGTTAATAATCATGTTCCATTTTAATATGATTTGTTGAATTTGGTCAACTGATGCCAAATGATACTTTTAGAGCAATTTCTCATGAATTCAGTCATGGATTTGCTGTGAAACAAATTCATCTTGAATCAGTGACATGTGCAATGCCCTTCAAGACAAACAGCAAGCACACTATATAGTTCACCACATGCTGAACAGGCAGTGGTGGGTGGAAACTAATATGTCAAACTTGACTCACCTTATCCATCTATCCACATGAAAAGGAAAAGTATCTTATTTTATAATTAACAATAGTATATGAATGAATTAAAAATTCATGAAAAATGAAATATGAACTTGTTGAGCTCCACACAAACTTTTAGTATGGTAAAATCTTGGGGAAATCTATTCTCAAGACAAATATGCTGAATAACTTAGTGCACCTTAGGCCTCCAAGCCTAATTCATGTGCCAAACAGTTATAATCTATAATGCTACATTTAGTTTTATGCCAAAGAACATCTGCCTTTACTCAAATAATGGTAGCATTGAGACACACTCACGTATTGAAACCAAAGCCGAGGTTGATGCCTGATTCTTTTAAACATCAATTGGTATTTACTTGCAGTAATGCAACTTTCAGGGAAGAGTTTGTGATCTATAGACAAAACAATGAAAATCCTCGACAACCATGTTACTGTTGTAATCAGGCCACAATTTCTGGTTATAGTTTTAAGAAAATGACATTAAAGAAAGTGTGGCAGTGTTGAAGTATATCACTGATGTCTAACCTCATGAGATCATGGGAAAACCTGACGTTATCCAAAAGATGATAATGACAGAGTTCCTTAAAAAGCATTAGATATATGCTTTGCTACCTCGGAAAAATTTTAAGGCATTGGCTATTAACAAGTTGATCCCTCATATTCATATGGCACGCCGATACCAAAAGGTCCAATCCTACCAAGAATAAAAAAGTATACAAGACAGTGCCAAATTATCCCGTCTATATCTTTATAGATGAGACAAAGGGGCAACAGCTTGACCCATTCACTTGCAATTGGCAAGTGAACAACCTCATCTCAGCTGCAAGCTGAGTGTGCATACCTCTACACCACCAGGCAACATTGCGTCTTGATGGGTTTCCGAGCCCGTGTTATATCACTTTTCATGAATAACTTCAACAAAGCAACCGATAAGGATACTTTGGCAGAGCATTATTTCAGACCTTGCCAAGATGCAAATAATTAAGGTGCTTGTAAGACATGTAATGATAAAACACTGCAGATGAATCATGAAAAGCTTCCTGTTGTGAGGCTAGCAAACCTCGCTGTGCAGACGGCATTGTGTTCATGCACTGGGAGGCCAACATATTGTACTGTGTTCAGCATTGATGCCCGAGCTCTCCAGCCGTGACCAAAGCAGTTGAGGTGTTGGCTCACTCAGCAGGTGGGCTGGCAGTCTGATTCCATGACTGAGAGCTAAAGCAAGGTTCTCTTAACTGTTCTGATAACAGAAATGAGAAAATAAAATTAACCTCACAACAGGAAGCTCTTCATCTGATGGGTTTCAACATTATGTCTCTTATCAGTGTCTTAATTAACCACATCTTGTTAAAAAAATATTGAAAATAGTGCACTGTCCAAAACATGCTTTGCAAAATTATCATCTTTATCCCACACTTTGTTACAAAGTTATTCCCCAAAAAAAATATATAACAGCCTCTGAAACCCATAGCAGGCTAATGGCACTCACAGGGAGAAGCAGGAGAGGCGGTGGCCGAGTGGCCAGCGTAGACCTAGGTTCAAGTCCCACCAAAACACACTGATTTTTCAAAACATCGCAGAGTGGCGAGAGATTACCGACATATTGCCCAGATCTCCAATCAACCCTAACTTCAGCGACTTCGGTCAAGAGGAGCACTGGTGGGGTCAGCATGAGCCAAGCAAGAGTCTACAACATGGCAGCCACTATAAATAAAATTCGCCTGCGCCACTAACGGACTAAGGTCACTGAAGAGACCCTTCAAAAAATCCTACTGGCATTAAAGACAGCATCTAAAAAAATAATAATAAATAAATAAATAAAAAAGTTTGGATACTCTGTGCAAGTAAGGTTTGTCAACTTGGAGCTGACCCTCCAAAGACTAAGCCATCAAAGAGATGTCCATTGGAAATTCATGTATAGGAGAGGGTTGGGACTGAACCAGGATTTCTTGGCTGTGAGCTGAGAATGCTAACCATGGCACAATAAAGTACCCGATAATCATTAATAATTATTACTGTTAATAATGAGGCACATTTATTACAACTTTGATAAATACTTATCACATCATAAGTTGTATTATCTGCATGGATGCCAAATTCCATTCTGTACTTCCCTATTACAGGGGGGGGGGCTCTTTTACACCTCCTCACAGGACTTACAATGCCTGCTTCTCTATCTTGTCCCACAAATGATAACTGTACATATTCCCAGCCAGCAATTGTACTTACAAAATGAAAAATAGAAATTTCTGGATCCTGTTTTCAGTAGCTACACATTAAAAAAAAAATAAGGAAGAAATTGGATATTATAAAATTTACAAACATAACATTATAGAATTCTGCCCACTCAATTCATATAGTTGCAGCAATATCTGCAGCATGAAATAAAAAATAATAATTGTGACACTTCACACCAAGGAGTATTGAGGGGCTAAAAAGGTCACGCTGATCATTAGGATAACTGTCCGAGGCAAAAATAGGGTTGAAGAAGTGGTTAGTCCTATATTAGCAATAAAAAATGAACAATCAATTGTGCTTTAACCTGGTGCTGCAGATGAGTAGGCTGTCCACATTCTAGTAGCCATTGGCAGTTTGGGAAACGGCAAACTGGACAATCTTTCCCTGTTTTGTAATGTTCTTAATTTGAGTGCATTCTTTTACATGTCAGTGTCTAAGATGTTTGTTATGCTCCTGAATTTTAGTACATACGTACTTGGCTCCCAATGTAACAACCTAATCATAAGCTATGGGCCTTTCATCCTGTTTGGGTGGGACTGGTAGAGATGCCAACCTTCTGCTATTTCATATATATAGGTGATTAAGTCCTTGTTGCAGCATCTAGCTGGTAACTATGCCTCATCCTTGACCAAGTTTGGTAGGGCAAACACCCACTCTCTCCTCATATGCCTGGAACATGCTCACAAAGATGCAGTTAAGCAACTACCTGCACACACAATTTATAATTTTCATGTGGCCGAGCAGCAATCTGAGTGCAGACACGTGACTCAAATGTATTACAAACATGCCAGTGTAATGGCTCATTAGGTAAGAAGACTTCAATAATTAATATTCTCCACATCAGTATATTTACAAAAAAAAAAAAAAAAAAAAAAAAAAAAAAAAAAAAAAATTTTGTCTCGTCCCTCCAACAATGCTGTTCTAATGCATTCTACGGTGCTAATGCATGCATTACCTAAAGCTCTGGAACAGCACACAAAACACACAGATTAGCAACTACATAATCATCATAAGAGTTTAGTATCACAGCTGAAATGTCAAAATGTATCTCATGCAGATTTTACAGCTAAGGAGACAGTTCAAGGGCGTAAAGAAAAATATAAAGAAAAGCCCTATATATAAAAATATAGCCATGAATTAGTCAGTAGCTACTATTGCCATGGCAACTACTTGATGATTCTTGGCTACATATCTGAGACTTGTATGACGTGTATCTTCTCGTCATGATTCTTATTTACAGGCAAGCTTGAAATCATTTACCCATACTTCAATAGTCATCTTTGAAGTTTGCTAAGTTGGAACACTACATATAGAAATACTTTATACACCAGTATATATAATTGATTAAAATGGTCACAAATTGTTAACTTATAACAAAGTTGCATTATCAATGTCTTTAGACTATAAAAATTTGAGTGCATAGTAATCAGGCCCTTATCTGATAGCAGCCCCTCCCACTGAGCAACAAAGGGGAGGAGTTACCAACTGAAAAACACATTAATGCGAACACATAAGACACCATCCCCGCCATACATCATAACACAAGACCCTGGCAACAACTTAACAAGCCCAAGACGAACATCGGAAATGCTCCATTAGTCCCGTTAGACAAAGCCTTTCAGCCAGACCAGCCACCAACGGCCGCCTCTTCCACACACACCTCCACGCACACCCCCACGGCACCCCACACACCCAGCAACAGGGGCGGCCAGGCTGGGGAGGGAAGGAGGCACCCGGGGGACGCCACAGGGGAGCACAAAGCCACGCCGGAACCCACCCACCCCGGGGACGCCCATTCACCCCATCACCCACACCCACCACACATACACCCCCATGGCACCCCACACACCCAGCAACAGGGGCGGCCACGCTGGGGAGGGGAGGAGACGCCCGGGGGACGCCACAGGGGAGCACAAAGCCACGCCGGAAATCACCCAGAACAGCATCCTTCCACCCTTTCATCCCCGCCTTCCACATGCACACCAGCCCCTCCCCAGCACCCCACACACCCAGCAACAAGGGGAGGGCAGGAGACACCCGGGGGACGCCACAGGGGAGCACAAAGCCACGCCGGAAATCACCCAGAACAGCATCCTTCCACCTCATCCACCCCTTCATCCCCGCCTTCCACATGCACCCCAGCTCCTCCCCAGTACCTTCTGTCACCCCAGGGTCGTGAGGTCACCATATCCACGCGCCATGTCATGTGTCAGCGGGAAAATGCTTAGCAGGTCCAAAATGGCGCCTCCTTCACCTCCTCCCCAAGCCAGCGTCCACCTCATCCCTCCACCTCCACAGCCTCCTCCACCTCCTTCCTCACCTTTCTTCCCGCCCGCACGCCTTCCATGGGCACAAATTATCCACCAAGCACCACCGAGTGTCCACCTCCTAAGCGGAAATGCTCAGCAGGACCAAAATGGCGCCTCCTTCACCTCCTCCCCAAGCTGCGCGTCCACCTCCTTCCTCCACCCCGGCTGCCTCCACACCGCCCTCCACCTCTCCTCTTACCTTTCCTTCCCGCCTCACGCCTTCCATGGGCACCAACGCGTCACCAAACACCAACAAGCGTTAATAACACGGCTTACTTACATGTATATCACGAATTAATCGAGAACATTGTAAAAGAGTGGATGGAGTTGCCGTCCACTACGCGCCTCTCCGCCTAGAGCCCCAAAGAGTTGCCAGTTCTTGGGCGGCTCATTACCAAATTCCTCTTTTCTGGCGACGCTCTCCTGTTTATCATCATCAATACATCATTTTTAGAGGGCTTCTTCCTATATTCACTCCTCAGTAATGACATATAACCGTAAGAAGTTGATGTAAGTTAAATAGCAAGATCGCTACTTCGTGGTGGTGAAAGTTGAAGAAGGGATGGACAGAGGCACCCACTCCACCGTCGCTCTCAGGTGCAATACCAAACCACGTTAATTCATTACCAATCGGATTTATCATTTACTAATCCGTCATGATCCCGTAATGTAAAATACCAAACGGCAACCTGTACTAGAGCCGCTTCAGGTCCCTCCCTCCTGATTGGCTGCCCTGCTGAGGTGCCTCCAAGAGCAACCGGCCTTTAATTCCACATTTACCCCCACCCTCAGGACTAATTATCAACTGGAACTCCTCCCGGCTGTGTCCCTGATGATCCCCGCCGTGGTGTGTGTGTCTGGACATGGCGTGAGGGGGATGCACGGTATGCGAGAGAAAATGTTCCCCATCATAGAGCTTTGTCAGGCGACCGCGTCCCCCATTGGCTGCCTCCCCCTGCGTCCTCTAGCGGGCTCTACAAATATCACGAAAATCAATACATAGCCGTTACTTTCTCTTAACTTCTTGGATTACCCTTGAAGTCGCCGGCGAATGAAAGAGGAATCACCTTATTCGCGTTTACGTTATCAGAGTATGTCATGATCCCCTACGGAGGCTAGATTTAGAAAACTATCTGAGGGGGAAGGACCAACGGCGAACAATGAGAGGAGGATGGAAGTTTTGGGTCCCCGGCACAAGCTGAGGTTAAGATGCATGACAATGGGCAAGTGTTCGGTGGGGATAAACACTCATACGCATCCACAATAAGAACCAAGCTCTTCATATCACAAACAGACGCCCAGTCACAAGATAATCAGTGGTAGGAAGGAATAAAGATGAGCTCCAGCGGTGTTTCAAAGCATCCTTCTCACATACGGGGTAGAGTTCATTAATTAATCTCCGGAGAAATATATGCAGGGTGGAGATAATTAGTCAGTGCTCCGGAGAACGCCTAAACAGAGAGCGGGAACATGGGGGTGATAAATATATAGTTCATAGTCCTTAGCACGTACTCCACGCCTCATCACTGGCAGGGAATAATTCAAGGGACAGCAAAACACGCCTTGCATGAATTATATCTTTTTCAGAGGGACCGATTCATGGCTGGCGTGCTGAGTGTGGCAGGGGAACTAAATATATCATATGCCTGACTGGCTTCATTGTGAAAGACTAAGCATGTGCATAATATTATATGAATGGGAATGCCGTGGTTCCATGCATGGTAACTTGTTCAGCAATGGGAAAGTGTCACGGAGAAGCAGGTTAGAGTTTTGTCTTATTATCTGAGCTTCAAACTGTCGTGGAGGGACAATGTTTTAGTAGTAGTAGTAGTAGTAGTAGTAGTAGTAGTAGTAGTAGTAGTTGTAATAATAATAATAATAATAATAATAATAATAATAATAATAATAATAATAATAATAATAATAATAATAATAATAATAATAATAATAATAATAATAATAATAAAGATAATGATGATGATAATAATAATAATAATAATAATAATAATAATAATAATAATAATAATAATAATAATAATAATAATAATAATAATAATAATAATAATAATAATAATAATAATAATAATAATAATAATGAGAAGAAGACCATAGTATGATGATACTCATAGTGATGAAAACGACGATGATGATATGATGATTATGATTATTAGCACAACAATAAAATAATAATAGTAACAGCCATAACTAATAAACGTTTAAAGAGGAGAAGAGGAAGACCCAGTGGTGTGAACAGAGAGACGTACGGTAGAATTTGAAACGTAGAAGTAAGATTTTGAATACGTGTAAGTTCTGCGAGAGGTCATAGAAATCAACACATTCCCCATAGAGTAATCCAATACGCTATAAATCAACAGGAGCATTATAGCCAACACACAGAGAGGCTCACACGTCTCTGGCAGCTGAGTAACTTATGCATGAAAGTATTCTGGCTCCAACTTGACTGCACTGTGCCGAGACGTGGACAGCGAACACGAAGGGCAGAAGGAAACAACAATCTGCCGAGATGAAAGTTTTGAGATCGTGAATGGGAAAGACGAGACATAATTAGAATGGTAAGATCTAAGACCAATATAAAGAAAACCATCACGAGGCTCAGCTGATGTAGACAGGACATCATAAAGGAGGGATAAAAGGGAAAACCGCCAAATGATGAGAATAGACACCAAAAGAAAACAAACTTAGAGGAACACGAATGAGAAGATGAAAAAAATGTAGTTAAAGAGACTCTGGGGAGGTATAATATATGACAAAATTAGAAGAACTTTGAAGAGATTAGACAAAGACACTGACTGAAGATAGACGTGAATGAAGGAAGAAGCTAACCCAACTGACTGAACCATCTGAAGTAAATAAATAAATAAATAAATAAAATAGATAAATAAATAGCAATAATAATACCTACCAATAACAATTAACGAGCGAATAGGAAACTAATCTCCATGTCGGCGAAAGAACAAGAGTATTGGTAAACTTTATAGTCCTTGCAATTTTTACCATTAGCGAGAAAATACCAAACACTCAACGGGAGATAAAAGAGAGTACCCTTTTATAATGCATACGCTTGTAACCCAACACTCTGAAGGCTGTTGTGGGTGAAAACACTTGTCCCTTCAGCAGTGTTACGTGGGCATCGTCAGCGCCACACAGTATTGACGTGCAGTGCTCAGAGATTCCGCGCATAGCTCACATTCCTATTGGCCATTAGAACTGTAGGGCCGCATAATTCATGACGGGCGGGCGGACGGCAGGGAGGTGAATGACGCAACGGATGTTTAGATGGACCTGAGAATGGAGGAATATTGATGGAGGCCGGTTGTTCTTGTGCAGCCTTGTTTGTGTAAAGTAATATACAGATAAAGAGAAGTCTATCGGAATATATAGTTATAAGTAAATCAGCAAATAAGTTTATGAGTTGTAAGAATATAATTATAGTAAAATAACAAAAAAACGGATATAAGGAGATGCAGCTTTTCACATCTCCAGCTATATAGATAATAAATATATGGAAAAATACATATATGTTCGTTAATGAGTAAATCAGTCATAGGAATAAAATTAGATAACAAAAAGAAAAAAAAATACAGTAGTTTACATCTTCATCTCACCTTGGTTAAAATCAATAATATTTCTCATTTTTTACCTTGTATGTCTAATATTTTCACGATGTAAGTTAAAAAAATTGCAGGGCTTATAAAATTTTACAGTATATCCTTATCCTTTCGCTTTTTTTGGAATTATTTTGCCGATATGGGACATAATTTCTTACTTACTCTATTATCATTGTTATTCAAGCATTTATCTATTTATTCATTGATTGATTTTATCGTTAATTTGCCTTTATCTTCCGCTCTGCAGCCGCTCCATCGCTTACCTCCCCGCCATCTTCCCACCATGAAAGGATTATGTGATCCTACACTTCCAATACCCAATGAGGAATGTGAGGTATGCACGGAATGTCTTGTTCGTCCATACTGAGGTGGAGGCGAAGCACACTAAAGAAAAAAGTGCAGTCACCCACCTTCATTCTACAGTCTTTCCTCCTTTCATCAGCTTAAACTCCTGCGAAAAGCGGAAAAATATCAAACACTGAACGGGAGATAAAAGAAAGTACCCTTATATATAATACATACGCTTGTAACCCAACACTCTGACAGCTGTTGTGGGTGAAAACACTTGTCCCTTCAGCAGTGTTACGTGGGCATCGTCAGCCGACACCTCTGGACTTCAGTTTGATATCCTATTTGGCAGAGTTTACCAGTGAAAGAAAAAAAATACATATCTAGATGACTCTAACATATTCCTGACCAACATGAAAGACATTCGATGCCATATGAGAAGGGAGGAACGAGACAAACCATCACTTTATATATACTAGCTGTCCAAAGCGTTCTGTAAATCCAGCAAGGTGTTAAAAGTCCACTGCGGCATCATACCAAGACAGCTGGTGTGTCGTGAATGCATGCTAGCGAGGGGTAGAGATAAGAATGAAGTGAGTCGATTACTTAACATGCTGTCCAAAACGTTCTGCTAAATATGTAACCCCACGTCAGCTGTATGTATCTGAGTATGCTTATAGGAACGTAGTAGACTTGTTTGTGATAGGAATGAATAATAGCCGAGGGTAAAGGAAAGTGGGGTTACTATTGCAGATTTGAGACGGAAAGATTAAAGCTGTTGTAGTAATAATGGGAGTAAGAGTGATAAAAAGTTAATAATAATAATAATAATAATAATAATAATAATAATAATAATAATAATAATAATAATGGAAATGAGATGAAGAAAAAGAAAAAGAAAAAGAAGAAGAAGAACAAGAACAAGAACAAGAACAAGAAGAAAAAGAAAAAGATGAAGAAGTTAAAAGAAGAAAGAAAGAAAAATGAAGAGAAGAAGAAAACTTATAAAACTAATAAAGTGTTCCTGCAAATGCCTTCCACTAACCAAAACATGAGATCCAATCCTATTCGCGGCATCTTAACCATCTTTCAATTCTACGAAACTACTTCACTGCAACTTTTCATGTATTCGCCAACCCCGCTACACTCATTAACCCTGTGAGGCGGAGAGGCAGCTTGTTGTGAACTGTGACGCCCCCGATGAAGGGAATGAAGCCAATTACCCCTCAAGTTCCCTGATTGACATATTATATTACGCCATTAGGGATCAAATGAATGTAACAGCGCGTTATGTGACAATGGGGATATGACGATGAGGCTGATGGTGTTGATAAAAAGACAGACAATAATAATAATAATAATAATAATAATAATAATAATGAGAGAGTATCGATTGCAACAAAAAACGTGTAGTATCTGTATATATCTCAACAAACACTCTCTATATTAACATACAAAATAAGCATACTTATGAAAAAATAATAATAAAGCAATAAAGAAAGCAGGAAATTGACGTTTGAAGTTAATGAATAAATCCGAACCAATGGATTCACACACTCCCTTATGCCCCAGAATCTCAAAAAAGGGGGAAAAAGAAAGAAAATGGGAAAAGGATAGAAAAAAAAAGGAGAAAATCGAGGGGTAAACTAAACAAATCTAGGACTCGCGTATAAAAGTACTCAACCACACTCACCTATTTATGCCGCGGCCTCTCAAAAAAAAAGGGGAAAAAGAAAGAAAATGGGAAAAGGATAGAAAAAAAAAAACAAGAAAATCGAGGGGAAAACTAAACAAATCTAGTCCACACGTATGAAAGTACTCAACCACACTCAAAAAAAGGGGAAAAAAGAAGGAAAATTGGAAAAATGATAATAAAAAAAAACAAGAAAATCGAGGGGTAAACTAAAGAAATCTAGAACACATTTATAAGAGTACTCAACCCCTTCCCCGCCTTCCTTTCTGCCTCGTCACCCCCTCCCCCCTCCCGCCATGTTTTCTGTGCCGAGGAATGATAACGGGAATTTCCAAGTCTTGCACATTCCCCGAGCTCAGGGAAGCCATTCATTTGCTGTCTGTCTGTCTGTCTGTCTGTTGATTTCCAGTTCAGTGCGTCCTTCCAGTGTCACTTCATCCCTTTCCTCCTTCATTTCTTTTTCCTCCTTTTCTTCCTTGTATATTCTTCCTCCTCCCTTCCTCATTCCTCTTTCCCATCCTCCCTATCTTCTCATTTGCTATGCTTTCTCTTTGTAGCTTCTGTCTTTTTCCCGTCCTCTCCCCTCCCCTCCTCCTCCTCCCTATCTTCCATGTTGCTATGTTCCTTCCTTTCTTCAACCCCATAACCACGCCTTAATGCAGCCTAACCTACTGCATGGTATGATTCCCCCCCCCTCTCTCTCTCTCTCTCTCTCTCTCTCTCTGGCAGGGTCCGCTCTTAATATACTTAGGTTCTTGGGGACCGTCACGCGATCTTGTAGTACTCGGCGGAGGAACTGTAGACGCTCGGTGCTAAACTGGGTACTCGGAAGAGGGACTGAATACGCTGGATGGTAGACTGGGTACAGCCTGAGGCGATGACTGATTCCAGGGGTGGTCTCATCATATCAAACACCGGAATGTCAGGCACTGCGTAACGTCGTCAAATTTCGCGTAAATGTTGTGGTATCGTCAGACATTACTGCGTGCGATGTCACAAGGTATTTCGTGCGCGTATATGTTACTCTTTCAGGGGTGATATAGGTCACCATTTTAGCGGCGATAGTAGGTTAATATTAGTTAGGTTAGGGGGGGAAGGCTTCTGTTTCTGTTATTTTTTTTTTTGGGGGGGGGGTCAATTAATAAACGATTCTTAAATGATAACAAGGCGATAGGTTACTGTTTAAAGCATGATAAGTTACCATGTTACGCTAATATGTTGACGGCGATAGGCAAATATTTGAAGGGGCGATAATTTACTGTCCTTAGTGGCGATAAGTAAATATTTGAAGGCGCGATAATTTACTGTCTTTAGTGGCGATAAGTAAATATTTGAAGGTACGATAATTTACTGTCCCAAGTGTCGATAAGTAAATATTTGAAGGTACGATAATTTACTGTCCCTCGTGGCGATGAGTAAATATTTGAAGGCGCGATAATTACTGTCCTTAGTGGCGATAAGTAAATATTTGAAGGTGCGATAATTTACTGTCCCTAGTGGCGATAAGTAAATATTTGAAGGTGCGATAATTTACTGTCCCTAGTGGCGATAAGTAAATATTTGAAGGTGCGATAATTTACTGTCCCTAGTGGCGATAAGTAAATATTTGAAGGTACGATAATTTATTGTCCCAAGTGTCGATAAGTAAATATTTGAAGGTACGATAATTTACTGTCTTTAGTGGCGATAAGTAAATATATGAAGGTGAGTCCCTAGTGGCGATAGATTACTGTTTCTCGGGCGATAATTTACTAATCTTGTAATGGCGATAGGTTACAATTGAAGAGGTGACAAATCATTAACCATTTTTTTTACAGCAAGGGGAAACAGCTCAAGGGAAAAACAAAACTAAGCAAAAACAAAAGAAAAACAAAAAAAGCCCGCCAGGCGCTGCTCCGATGAAAGGAAACAGAATAGGAGGCCAAAAGAGAGGTCAGTTTCGGGATTTTTTTTTTTTTTCTTTTGCGTGATAGCCCGTCATTTTTTTTTACAGCAAAGGAGACAGTTCAAGGGCATAAATAATAAGAAAACAATAATGAAAAAAAAAGCCCGCTATACTTACTGCTCCTAAAAAGAGTGCTGAGTGGCCGAAAGAGAGGTCAATTTCGGGAAGAGATGTGTCATGGCGCAGGCAAGCGTTTATAGTGGTGCCATGTATTCTTTAGAAACAATAGATTACTTATTTTGGTTGATTAAGTAAACAGGTATATTTCGTGGACCTTATCAAGTGGGCCATTCGATGCACCCTATATATATTAACTAACATTTCGCTGTATTAATTAAGATTTCGTAAACTTGAAGTAACATTCCACTATATTATCAGACATGTTGGAAATTTCAGGTGCCATTTCGCTATATTACCCGACGTTTCGCGAAAGGATCTCGTTCCGCGTTTTGATATGGCCCGCGAATCCATTTTGAGGGGTTTCGCCTCGGGATGTATCCAGTCTGTATTACCGACCAGGAACTACACTGCATCTCTCTCTCTCTCTCTCTCTCTCTCTCTCTCTCTCTCTGAATTTACATATATGCTCTTTTTTTTTCTCCTTCAGCCATTTCCTTGACTACCGCCCTTTTTTTTTCCCTTTCTTCCTTTTCAATAACGTTAGCCCCCTTTTATCACCCTTACTCTTTCTATCTCAATCTATCTATCTATTTATCTATAACTATATCTATATCTCTTTATCTCTCTATCTCCCTCTTCGTCTCTTATAATCTCCTCTCTACTATCTGTTACTATATCTCTCTTTCTCTCTATCTCTCCCTATCTACCTGTATATATCACATCGCTGCTCCGTCCTCTCTCTCTCTCTCTCTCTCCCTCTCTCCCCGCCGCCCGTGATGCAGGCTCAGTTGACGGCAGACGCCACCCCGGAATTAAGGCATTGTCACGAACCAACGAGTTTATCTTTCAGGTGGCGAGTTTTTACGATGCCGCGCAGTAATTATCTTCCGCCGGATTTGTCTTTCCTTTCTCCTTCCTCGTAATTTACTTTTGTGGCGGTGGTTGTGGCTATTTATGTGTGTAAGGGGTTAAAGGGGTGGGTATGGGATGGGGTGTACGTATATGTGAGGTGGAGGGTATGAATGTATGGGTATAAAAGGGGTGTTGAAGGGGTGGATATGGGATGGGGTGTACATATATGTGTTGTGGAGGGTATGAAATGGGTATGAAGGGGAGTCTGAAGGGGTGGATATGGGATGGGGTGTACTATGTGGGGTGGAGGGTATGAATGTATGGGTATAAAAGGGGTGTTGAAGGGGTGGATATGGGATGGGGTGTACATATATGTGTGGTAGAGGGTATGACTTTGTGTGTATAAACTGGGGTGTGCAGGTGTGGGTATGGGATGGGGTGTACTATGCGGGGTGGAGGGTATGAATGTATGGGTATAAAAGGGGTGTTGAAGGGGTGGATATGGGATGGGGTGTACTATGCGGGGTGGAGGGTATGACTGTGTGGGTATAAAGGGGGGTCTGAAGGGGTGGGTATGGGATGGGGTGTAATATATGTGTGGTAGAGGGTATGAATGTGTGGGTATGAAGGGGGGGGGGTATGGCATGGGGTGTACTATATGTGTGGAGGGAGGGTATGACTATATGGGTATGAAGGTAGGAGTGCCAAAGGGGGGTGAGGGGAGGGGTAGTATTTTGTGGATATGCCTCATTTAATATTTTTTTTCTTCTACTTCTCCATTCTGTTTCCCTTCTGCTTCCCTTCTATTGTGTTGTTTGTTTTTCCTTTTGTTCCTCTTCCTCTTCCTCTTCTTATAAGCTAAAGAGGGAAGTTAACATTTCACTATTAATTTTTTTCCTCTTAGTTCTCCATTTTGCTTTTCCTTCTTTTCCAGCTGTTTGCTCTTCAACCCTCTTTCCTTACAATCGAGGAGGCTGGTATATCTCACCTTCTTCCCTTCTACTTATCATTTTTTTCCTTTTTTTATTTTTCGTCTGATTCCTGTTTCAATCCTTTCCCTCCTACTGCTCCATTTCCGTCTTACATCACTCTTATGGCCACGGAAGCTACTTGAGTATTTTTTTCATTTCTTTACTATTTGTCTATACATTTTCACAGTCCTGCACGAAGCAATCAACGATACAAAGATGAAGCTGGAATAGATACACGGGCGCGGCAGAGGTTCAGAGCGTCGGGTATGCCATGCGCCACAGCAACAAATACTTCGACGGTCACGCACGCAGAGTTGAGGGGAAAAAAATAGGCAAGAAACATGAAGGTATGCAAGTAAACGAACTGATGCTTTAACGAGGTAGATAAATAGATAAATATATTCACATATAAATTCATGCATAAATATATACACACATTACAAACATACATACATACAGAGAGACAGACAGAGAGACAGACAGACAGACAGACAGATAAACATAATTAGATACATATCAGTAAATAGATAGATAGATGGCGCGTTAGTTAATCAGAGCCGTAATTTCTAGGGGGTAGGGGGTACTATAGCTCCCAAATATTTTTCATATCGGCCTCAAAATATCCTTAAAAGCGCTCATTAAAAAAAAAATCCCCCGCTTGCACATTCTCGCTTTCCTCGTCACCCTCCCCCCCCTCCACCTCATGAACCTAAAATGTTATCTAGCCCCCCCCCCCCCTCAAAAAAAAAATAAAAAAATAAAAAAATCTGCCAAAATTATGGGCCTGTAGGTAGACAGATATATAGATAGATTGTTTGACTAATACAGTGACATATTTCGAGATTTATAGATAAATAGACATAGATAAATAAATGAATATGTATGTGTATAATAGGCAATTAAACTCAAAGACAGGCAGACAGACTTATAGGTAAAGGTAAGTAAAATTAGGGGCATACGCTGTAGCTGCGCTTGGCCGCGGTGCTCATCTTCGTCGCATTGGGCCCTGAGCCTGTGGTGGGCAGGAACCCCGGGACACAGGACCAGTGTGACATACGGTTTACTACAGTTTACCTTCCCTAGGTTTACCCAGGTACCCATTCATCGACCATTCCGAAAGGGAGGATGAACAACTGGATGAGCTTCACGCCGACTGCCCGGGATCCGAACCACGGCCTGCTGATTCGTAGCTAGACACGCTAACCACTGCACCATGAAGGAGTCGAGACAGATCAGTGACCGAATAAATTACTATAAAAAGAAATACAATAGAAAAATAAAAAAATAACCTGATAACTGAATGTTGTGGAGGTTGCATGCAGGGACCACGCCCCGCCACCTGCACTCACTCCACCCAACCCCGCCCCGCCCCGCCCCGCCCCGGCCTACAGGTATATCCATTTACTCCATGGTTATCCTGTTCTTATTCCATTAGTGTCTATTATTACCCTCATGCCACCTGGAGGATGAATTACTCGCTCAGGTAAACACTAATCAAGGAAGCATCGATACCAGGTGATCGAGACGTCTCACCTGTTATGTTTTTTATTATCAGTTTTTCGTGTCTTCCTTTCATGTGGAGTTGCTTGATGTGGGTATTTTCTTTCACTTTTGTTATCTAGTTTTGTTCGTATGTGTGTGTGTGTGTGTAGTTTGTCTTCCGTATAACGTTTCGCTGATAACAAACAAATCAGTTTTTCGTGTCTTCCTGTCATGTGAAGTTGCTTGATGTGGGTATTTTCTTTCACTTTTGTTACATAGTTTTGTTCGTATGTGTGTGTGTGTGTGTGTGTGTGTGTGTGTGTGTGTAGGTTGTCTCCCGTAAAACGTTTCGCTGATAACAACTCACAGTGAAAATACTAGTGATGGAAGTGCCGTTACCAAGGTCATGCTTCACCCCATCAACTGAACCTCAACTGAAGGAATATTGTTTAAGTTTGTGTTTTTGATAAGTCCTTCTGTGATGTCTATCGTCTAATGAGTGTCTCCCCTATTTATCTTTATTTTCTAAGTGGTTATGAGTGCACCATCATCATCATCATCACGTCTTCCTGTAATGTTTTCCGTTTACAGAATGTCTCCTTTATTTATTTATTTTTGAAGGGGAAATGAAAGCACCCTCAACAATCAACATCGACAGCCATTATTAATCTTCTGAAGCACGAGTAATTTTCTCATTTCCCACCTCTCTCTGATGTTCGTGCACTCCATCCTGCTGCGGCAAAGGTTCTAATTCCACGTTTCCATGCACCTGTGTCTCTGTCTGGCCTGGCTTATACATTCCTTGGGTTGCCACTCCGTTACTTTGGTTGTCCGTCTGCTATCGGTTATGTCCCCGTTATATACATGATGAGAACACCCCAAATCCACTTCTATTGTTATTAGTTCTATAGTTGTTATTCGTCATTCAAACCAAGAGCTAATGATGAAAATATCCCTGCAGTTTGATGTTCCAATAAGTCAGTTAGCGGATGAGCCCTTCAATAATAATGATCTAACTTGTGTGCCTAAAAGTCCGTTTCTAAATATTTACTAGTCTCATGGAAATGGTGCTTTGTAGATTAAATTCAGGCAACTTATCATTTTAAAAGGAGAAGAGTTTTATTAACCTTCATTAACAAAGAAACTCGAGGAAAGGAAAATACCTCTCCACCCGAAACTGACCGATCTTTTGTCCACTCTTCTGAACTTCTTTTTTTTTTTTTTTGTAAGGCCAGTGATTAGCGTTTTTTTTTTTTTTTTTTTTTTGCCCTTGAGTTGCTTCCTTTACTGTAAAAAAAACTCGCACATTTACAATTATAATTTACTGGTCTTATGAGTCAGTAAATCTACAAACAATAAGCAGATTATTATTATAACTATTATTATTTTTTATTGCTTGTTTTTTAATTTTGTTTGTATTTTAATCCAGTGCTTGTTACGGCTTCTTATAAATCCACTGTGCCATTTCGCATGAATTTTCTAATCAACAACACTAAACACTTGACACACAAATTCATTAACACTTAATTATACTCCGAGTAGAAGCTTCGCCTCAGAACAAGCACTTCTTGGAGAGCATTTCGAACCCGTGACACACTCCAGACCTTACTGAGCCGCACGTTCTGAACACAGGAGACACCATGCAGCTGCCCCATGTGCGACCCTGATGATTTAGATGACTTATTCCTGTCTTGCGTACTCTACAGTGATGAGCGACGAAAAATATGTA